>NW_011503168.1:0-12695 GCF_000495115.2 Populus euphratica
TTTTGTGATCATTGTTTCGACTTGGAATTGCCTTTATCCATTTTGAAGCATAATCTATTGTGGCTAATATGTACAAGAAACCAAATGATGGAAGAAATAGACCCATGAAATCTATACCCCAACAGTCAAAGATTTCAATGACAAGAATAGGATTTAAAGGCATCATGTGATGTTTTGAAATTCATCCTAACTTTTGACAATTTTCATAAGACTTGCAGAATGCATGTGAGTCTTTGAACATGGTGGGCCAATAAAATCCACTTTGTAAGATTTTTGCAGTTATCTTTCTTGATGAGAAATGGCCTCCCACATGCCTCAAAATGACAAAATTTAATGACACTACTTACCTCACAGTCAGGAATGCATCTTCGAAATATTTGATCGAGATAATATTTGAATAAATAAGGGTCATCCTAATAAAAGTTCTTCACTTCGTTCAAGAACTTTATTTTATCTTGGGTACTCCAATGAGCTGACAATTGTCTTGAAACAATAAAATTGATAATATTAGCAAACCAAGGCATTGTAGAGACATAAAGTAAAGATTCATCGAGAAAGTAGTCATCGATTGATGTGATGTCAGTTTTCGAATCTGTTGTCAATCTTGATAAGTGATTTACGACAACATTTTCGCTGCCTTTTGATTAGTACTTAAAAGTGTATTTTTATCAAGGTTTTATATCATCATTTTGCACTTGAAGTATCAATAACTCCTTAACTAAAGCATGTTTTATAATAATATATCTAATAATATAAGATACCTTTAATTTATAGTAAATGTTCATTTTAAATGCAAGCCTATCACATAAATGAAAGGATTGATTGATGAATTTAAGAACTGAAATTGAAAGGACAAAAAGATGGCCAAACTTAGAAAAGAGATGTCGGTGCAGTCCAAGCTGGAATACGGTTCAGTAATTGGATCATATCTAGACCTGTAGATCTCAGATTTATGTCTATTTTATATGGATGGAAAGGTAAGACATAGGCCTACAACTTTCATATGGATCCTAAGATCTAAAAAGGCCACTTTCAAGTTCAAATTGGAGCAACAACAAAGAAGTCTGAATCTGTCCTCCAGCCCGAGCACTGTTCTATATTTTGACCATATCTGGAGTTCTAGAAGTCAAAATGATCTGAATTTTATACACACGAAATCTGAGACAATTTCCTACAACTTGTATGTTTTCAAGTGGTTCCAATTTTGACGTTATCAATGACATTTTGGGCAGACAAAAGAAGATAAGGATTGTCACCAAGTCAATAGTTGGCCACCTACTCATCAATTAGTCATCAAATCAATAGTTTCCAATTTTAGCCTATAAAAGGAGGTATTTGCCATGCATTTAGGCATCTTGGTTTCCAGATCAAGATCATACTCTTGCTTTCTCTCTTTGTATTTTTTGTAATGTTTATGCTTTGCTTTCATTAATATCAAGTTTATGCCTTTCATTTCCTTTCCTTTACTTAGTTAACTCTTATCTTATTTATGTTCTTATTTTGTTTATTTATTTTTCTTTCTTTTATTATGTCAAGGTGAAAAGGTTACACTAATGGTGTAAGAATAAGTATAGTGTAAACTTAATATGGACTTTAATATTTGATATTAACATGTTTTGTATTTGTTATCTTGTTCACTCTTTAATACTTTGCTTGTTAAATGACTAATCTTGATTTATGTTGTATAACACTTGGTACAACAAATACTTGGCACTTTCATAGCCCATACTGTATGGTATAACCGACACTTGAGCTATGAAAGGAACTTGATTTATTGTTAACATAAGTTATAATCATGAATGCTTGATGAGATTTACAAGTATTAGCATTAATCGAATAAGATGACTAATGTAATCATGTTAACAATCTATAATCTGATTGGAACCTCCTTTGTGTGTGGTTTCCAATTGAATAATAAGAGTTTATACTATACTTGTTTGACATACCATTAGTGGATCCTCTAACCTTGACATTTGTTATTATCATTGTTTAATCCTTACGTTTATTTGTTATTATCATTGTTTAATTCTTATATTAATATTCCATCTCAAAGTTTTCATTTTCTTCTTCTTCTTCTCATTCTTTTTCTTTATTATTATTATTATTGTTATTATTATTGTTATTGTTATTATTATTATAACTATTACTATTACTACCACTACTATTAGTATTAGTATTATTATTGTTGTTGTTGTTGTTGTTTACAATTTGTACAATTAACCTCTCTATGGTTTGACCCCGGTCTTGCCGGGTTATTTATTACTTCGACACTCCTGCACTTGGAAGAGGACATCAATCTTTTAGTCGTGTCAAAGAAGTCCATTGAAAGCCTCTTTAAACCTTTTGAATTGATCCAATATGTTATCTTCTTAATATTTTTCTTATAAATGTCATCATGAATATTTTTTTAAGCCAAACTGTGTTTTTATTAGTTATCTAGATTCTATTTAAATCTGTCAAGTTGAATGGAATACATTAAAATAATTTATATATAGTTTAATTTGAAATATGAACTATGCAAATAGTTGGGTTAAAAGGTTTTAAGTTTGATATATTAATAACAATACTAAATAATAATTTTACATATTCTAAATATTATTTTTATGTTCAAAAATATTTTAGTCCAATCTCACATAAGTGTTTTTGTTAAATCAATCATATTTTTGTTGTTGCAATGTTTTATACCTGTTAAAGAACCATCTCACCTAAAAACTTAAGTTATTATGTAAAGTTTCAAGGTATGATTTATGTTATTCTTTAACACACTCCTTCAAGTGAAAGCTCTTTGGGCTTGAAATTTGCACAGACCTATATTACTTTGTGGTGAATTTTTATCAAATAAATGGAGATGGTGAGATTTAAATTCGTGACCGTTTAATCATCAATACTCTGATATCATCTTAAAAAATCATTTTACCTAAAAGCTTAACCTTCTAGGTAAGATGATTTTTTGATAATACCGTAGAAGTGTCTTTATCTATTTAATTTTAATTTATACTTTAGAGAGACGATAGAATAAAAAGAAAAATGAAAAAAATAACTCGTGTAATATGTCCATTTTTGTAGCAAAGTTATCTTTGAACTATTTATAAGGATTCTCGAACAGGTATTGAGTTGTGAAGGTTTAGAAATTTCATAGCCAATTCGTTATTGCAATAAACCAAATTCAGGATTTATTTTTAATATTGTGGGAACCAAATTGAGACAAAACATTCTTTAGTGGCTTAATTGAAACTTAGGTGAGAATTTAAAACCAGAAGAAAGAGGTGTCATCTTGGGGGGAGAGATAGCTCCTCTGTACCAGAAAGACTTTGCCAGTTTTTGAAGGTTAAATAAATATAAATATTATTTCAATTCACGCATTCGACGCTGCCTTCCTTCCGACACACCCTCCTCCCCTCTCCTCTCCGTCGCTTGAGCTGGAACCGTATTCTTCACTCATCTCCAACTCACTCTTTCACTCACTCATGGCGCGACTGATTCAACTCACCATCCTTTTCATTCAATTTTATTATTATTATTACATCACCACCACCGCACACGGCGTCTCTTCCAATGGAACCACCTTCCTCCTCGACAGTTCACGCTCTGCCATGATATTACCACTCTTTCTATCTCCTCCAAATCTGTGTACAAAATTCTCCAGTACGCGTCGCCTTCTCCAGAGATCCAATGCTAATGCTCCGCCCAATGCGCGCATGAGACTCCACGATGATCTCCTTATCAACGGGTATTATACAACAAGGCTATGGATCGGGACGCCGCCACAGAGATTTGCGCTGATTGTTGATACAGGCAGTAGTGTTACTTACGTTCCATGTTCTTCTTGTGAGCAGTGCGGCAGGCACCAGGTATCTTTTAATTTTTATTAAATTTGAGAAACAAAAATGTTTTTGTGTTGGAAGTATCAATTAAATAATGCGAGATCTAGTGAAAAACTATGATCATAATTCAATTTGAATGAAAGGAGTAAGAGCGTTGTAAGACTTGATGGTCTTGTGCCATCAGTGCAGTGGTATAATTAGTTGACAATAATGGGCAGGAATCTTTTTAAGGACCTGTGTGTAAAACATGCTGACAGAGTCGTTGTGGGATAATATAGTTTTCCTCTCTTTTCTTTTGCTTTCATCGTTTTGGAGGATGACTTATTGTCCAACATGCTTCTGTAACGCTGGAAATGTTCCTTTTCTTTATTAATAAAGTTTTTTTCTTTGCTATTTTTTTTTATCTTTCACCAGGATCCAAAGTTTCAACCAGATTTGTCAAGCACTTACCAATCTGTAAAGTGTAATATAGATTGCAATTGCGACGATGAAAACCAACAATGTGTTTATGAAAGACAATATGCTGAAATGAGTACTAGCAGTGGCGTTCTTGGTGAGGACATCATATCCTTTGGCAATCTAAGTGCACTTGCTCCTCAACGTGCTGTTTTTGGTTGTGAAAATATGGAAACTGGTGACCTTTACAGTCAGCATGCTGATGGCATAATGGGACTGGGTCGTGGGGATCTTAGTATTGTGGATCATCTTGTTGATAAAGGTGTGATTAACGATTCATTCTCATTATGTTATGGTGGAATGGGAATTGGTGGAGGTGCGATGGTTCTTGGTGGTATATCGCCCCCTTCAAACATGGTTTTTAGCCAGTCTGACCCAGTGCGCAGGTGTGTTGTTAAAGATTTTTTGTCTTAGAGGTATAACACCTTTCAAACTTTCCTAACAAATACATTTGGCACTTCTCCCTTATTTACTCTAGTTTCGGGATGGCAACAGTCCATATTACAACATTGATCTGAAGGAGATACATGTTGCGGGAAAGCCATTGCCTCTAAATCCTACGGTGTTTGATGGAAAACATGGAACTATCCTGGATAGTGGTACAACATATGCTTACCTACCAGAAGCAGCTTTCGTGTCATTTAAGGATGCTGTAAGCTACTTTTCTTTAAGTTTTACCCTTTATTTCTTTTTTGGCTCTTTTTGTACAGAACTTTAGTGGAACTTTGTTTCACAACAATATCCTGTTGGAGAATCATTTTTCTCTATGCTAAATAACATGATAAGGTTGAATGAGCTGCCTGCTATTTCTCCTTGACATTGTTAATGAATGGTGCATTTCGAGTAGCATTCAAACAAAAATAAGAAGTATTTGCATCTATCTAATATTATGGCAATATATATCACCAAAATTGATGCAGCCAACGAGTAGCAAGTTTCTGAATTATGTTATTTTGATTTTTAGATGTGTTTCTGGTAATCATACAATTTAAGAACTTGTTTTACCTGAAGCTGTCATACATCACTAAGTCCATCTTATGAGAATAAATTTTGATCAAATGCCAAGATATGTTTATTGTCTCTCCTAAACAAGGTTGGTCGAAGTTCAACATAATTATTCTTAAATTCTTAATCCATATATTTCAAGGAATGATTGCTAAGCATTTACTTGAAGTCTCATCTTCTTTCTCTTATCCTCCGTGTTCCCATGAAATATATTTTTGATACCTCTGATTTCACAATGAATGTGTACTGAATAAAGCAGATTAGTTTGATAGACTATTAATGATATAGTGCATCAATTTGTGATTCCTTGCTCTTGTAGTTGTTCCTAATATTGTGTTACCATCTTTTGAGATGGGCATGCAGATTATGAAGGAGCTTCATTCCTTAAAGCCCATCCGTGGGCCTGATCCAAATTATAATGACATTTGCTTTTCTGGTGCTGGAAGGTATTGCATTTAGATAAATAGAAGGTTGTAGCTTAAGTTCATCACTGGATTTTTATGTCATCACTGTTGTGTAGTTAACAGTGGTAAATGATTTTCTCTCCAGTGATATTTCCCAACTGTCAAGCTCCTTTCCAGTGGTTGAGATGGTATTTGGAAATGGGCAGAAGTTGTTACTGTCACCAGAAAATTATTTATTCCGAGTGAGTAATTGGTTTTTCTAGAATTTTTCTTTAAGAATGGTTGGGGGACAGAGACGTATATATCCTGTAAAAAGCTGCATGTTTCCTTGTTCCTTTTCGTTTCTCTGATCTCACTCACTATGCTATTTTATTTATAGCTACTGATTGAGTCCTTATTCTATTCACTTTGTTTTTTCTTAGCATTCAAAAGTGCATGGTGCATATTGTTTGGGTATATTCCAAAATGGAAAGGACCCAACCACTCTTCTAGGAGGTATGCAAAATTGCTGAGCATGAGTTTTGATGATTTATTATATTATGCTCTCTGTTTGAAAATTTGCCCTTTTATTTTCCATCAGCAATATGCTGCAATGTATTCTTGAGGTATTTTTGTAGTCCTGAGTTGTGTTGCTTGTGAACTTTTGTTTGTAACAGGAATTGTTGTCCGGAATACTCTTGTCTTGTATGATCGTGAAAATTCAAAGATTGGTTTTTGGAAGACTAATTGTTCAGAATTATGGGAAAGACTTAATGTAGATGGTGCACCACCCCCAGCACCTTCATCTTCAAATGGAAATAACTCAAATACAGAAATGCCACCTTCCATGGCTCCTAGTGACCAAAAACATTATGGTCTTCCAGGTATGTCAAGTTCCAGATCTCTGAGCGACTCCTATATTGGCAATGAACTTAAATCATTGTATGAACATGTACCTTTTTGTGCTCACACCTATTGGAACTACTCTGGTTCTAGCGGCTTAAGTAGCATAACTTTCATGACTGGTTCAATATCCTAGCACTTCAGCAGAGTTTCAGTCATGGTGGGCTCAGATGAAATGAAACTTTTCCTGCAAATCCATGCATGGTTGTTACCATTTGTTCAATTTCAAACACATCAAATTTCTTGAATTTTTATTTGAGGAAATTTTACAATTTCAAACTTTTTTTTCTGTAAGCCAAAGCATTTGGATTTGTCATGGCAAGTTGGTCTTTTGTTATCTTCTTTCACCATATTCCTCATTTAGTAAAGATATACTTTTAGGCTTCATTGACTGTGTATCCTTACAGCCAATTTGGCGTAACTTGTGAGTTCTTTTGAGTTATTTAAAACGCTACTTATCACATATTAGCTCTAAGAATTATGTCTATGAAATCATTTTCACAGCAATGTTGTAAACAACTTAAAGTCATAATTTTGTTTTTATTCCATATTGAGTCATGATCAATGAGTAGAAATCATGTATCTTTAAGTCATATTTCAAAAGTTTCTTTTCATAATTTATTTCTGATATATTATATATCAAAAATCTGTTTAACACTATTGTAAACAACCTTTATTTTATTTTGTTTCATTATTTTTTTTTGTCATATTTTAGATTTTGTTTCAATTTAAGTCATGATCATTGAGTGAAGAGATTTTGTTTTTGCCCCCGTGTTTTTCTACACAAATGAAGTCAAAATTTTGTCCCGTGTTTTTTTTACACAAGTTTAGTCAAAATGCTTTATAATTCTTCACTCATATTTTTACTCAAACAAAGTCAAAATGCATTATATGTTCTTTGTTTGCTTGCATAATATGTATAGAATAAATAATCCATTTTATGTTAAAAAAGATGATGGTAAGTACTTGAAATAAACCATACCCAGCAGGCTCCTGGAACAGGAGGGGTTAAGTTTCATGCCATGAAATATTGGTTTGAATTGGGCCAACTGTGAAACGTTAAAGAACATTTACAGGGAACTGTCCCCAAGTCTAAAGCATGTGCTCTAAATCCTCACTCTATATTTTCGGTTGAGATGAATCAGGTTCCAAGATTCTGAAGTTACACTAGATACACTTGTTGACTCTTCAACAAATCATGTTTACTTTTATGGTCTGTTATGATAGCTCAATCAAGATGCTTTCTGGTCATATTTAATGATTTACTTTCATGGACAGATGAAAAGAAAATTGGACAAATAACTTTTGAAATGATGTTGAATGTCAACTACTCAGACCTGAAGCTTCACATTTCAGAACTTGCTGAATCCATTGCTCAGGAGTTAGGCATTAACAGTTCACAGGTTAGACGAGTATTGTATTGGAATGCAATGCAGGTTATATTGCTTCATTGATGTAGATGCAAATAATATGGGAGTATATAATCATCTCCTCAATAGGGGAAAAGAAGTTAGTTAAAAAGCAACTTTGTAGTTCATTCTGGCTTTGCTGAGGTTTGCTTTAGGAGGCCAATAATTTTAGGTGCATGATTTCAGGTCTATATTCTGAATTCTATGGAAAAAGGAAATGCTTCGTACATTGAATGGGCTGTAGTCCCTTCCGAATCTGCTGACTGCATTTCCAATGTCACTGCTCTTGTAAGTTTGCTTGTATGTTAGTACAGCTAGTGACTATGCCTAAAATTAGAAATGTTTGCTTGATTTTTTTGGTATTACCCACAGAGCATGATTGCCCGTGTTGCTGAATCCCACATGCACCTTCCTGATACATTTGGAAGTTATCATTTGATTAACTGGGAAATCAAGGCTTCAGCAAAACGGTAGGTTATTTTTTACTTTGTTGACAGCTATTTCCCAACTGCACTTGGTTTATGTTTCTTTTTGCTTCATTATTTTTATTTATTGACTGGGTTCATTTTAGTGACTTGTGTTCAACTCACCATGTCATATAGCATTGAGTGATGTCCTCGTATGTAAAATTTTATTTCATGGTTCTTGAAGATGTATGTACAATCACCTGAGAGTTATGGTTTTTTCTTTTCGTTAAAAAAATAAATAAATAAAGAAGAAGAAGAAAAGTTATGCTCTTCTCATTTATAAACTACTTTTAATACGGAAGTTGCTAAAGCACCTTATGGGTCATTGCTTGCTTCTTTCCTTGAGTCTTAGAGTTCTCAGCGTTCACTATTGTTGGATTCTTTTCCCTCTAGTGGTTGTTTTTAGCGTTTAGGCCTTAATACGTTTTGATATGGCTCGTGCCTCATGGTATTCTGTAAACATTGTGATCTTATCATATTATGCAGGACCTGGTGGCAGCAACATTTTCTGCTGGTGGTTTTAGCCATTGCTGTTACGTTTATTTTTGGATTATTAGCTTTTGGAATATGGTTTATATGGAGACACAGACAACGAGCATTGAATCCATACAAACCAGTTGATGCTGTAGTTACTGAGCAAGAACTGCAGCCGTTGTAGGCTTCTCGAGGGTTCAATGAATTATTTCATTTATGTTGCAGTGTGTAAGAATTTTTTTGTTCTTTGATTCAGAAGCTGTAAATTCTGCAATCCGAGTGACCAAATTTCTCAAGACTTTATCAATATACAAAACAGCCCTATCAACTGCTTCATTGTGTTATTCAGTAAACAGGGCGGTGTCAAAAGAATAGCTTTCAGTCCAAATTTTGTATTTTAATAGTCATAACTTCGTATATTGAGCAGGGGGAATTCTTTACTCTTCCTTTTTCAGAGCGTGAGGATTTCGGGTTAGCACGCCTTTCTAGCAGGATTGAAGTTGGTGAGTGCCTGATTATTCAACAACTATGGGAATATAAGCAGTAAGTAACTAGAATATATAAAAAATAAGATTCTAAACGATGATAGAGTTTACGAGATGGGGTTGCTTATTTGAATAAATTTAGGTAATTTAATAATATCATTTAAAAAAAATTAACACAAATAAAAATATAATAACTAATTAGAAAAAAAAACTTGTTAATATCATAGAAATGTATTTTCTAAATATTCTTAAAAGGTTATATTTGATAATAAAATAAAAATAAAAATATGATAATCTTATAAAGAGAAAAATTAAAAAAAATAAAACCTATTTACTAGTAAATTAGATGTATGAAATGAACAAAAAAAAAAAAGGATTAAAAGAAAATCTAACTTAAATCAACATGTCAAGTTTATAGCTGTTGGTGAGACTAATATAACATCATACAAAAGTAAAGCAAAGCAATTGAATAAAATAATAGAGGTTAATTTTTAAGTAAAATAAAAAAAAATAAAAAAAAAATTAAAAATTATGTTGAAAAAAACTCAAGTTAACTTAACTAACTTATGACCCAAGATATAAAATAAAGAGAAAAAATACGAATCTCAAGATCTAAAAACTTATTGTTAAAATGATGAAATTGAAAAAAAAAACTCAAATTTTAAAAAGGAATCTATAAAAAACCAAAGTTAAATCTAGTTAATTTTTTAAATCTGTGACTTGTGTAGAAGCCAAACATGAAAAAATCAGGAAGTAAAATTCTTAATCATCCAAATATTAAGAGATAAAATGAAAAAAAATCAATCAAAGAAAGAATAAAAAATAAAATAAATAACAATCAAAATAATAAAGACCAAACCTGATATAAAAATTAAATGAAATAAAATAAGAAAGGAAAAAAATTTAAAATTAAATAAATCAAGAAAATAAAAAAATAAAAATCAAAAGAATGAAAACTCAATTGAATAAAAAAAACTAAATGAAATTAAATACTAAAAAATAAAATTAAAAAAAAATTAACTTTAAAAAACATTAAAAACAAAACAAACAGTAGTAGAAAAAAATAAAATTCAAAAGTGATACAATACAAACCGGTGGGACACTTTAATTTTTGAAAGGCCAGGCATTAAACTTTAGGCAATGAGATAGAAAAAAAAAAGAAGAAAATAATTCATTATAGCCACATCATCAGTCATTTGTCGACACACGCCTACCTACTTAGAAGAGCATATCCAACACACTAACATGGATGTCACACACTCTAACCCTTAGTCAACATGATTATAAAAAAAACTAGAATAAAAATACATAAAAACCTTGGATATTAGTTATGTTTTTTTTTTCTTCTAAAGATAAATTAGTTAGTGTTTTAAAAATTCAAAGAAGCCATTTAATATTTTTTTTCTTTTACATGTAATTTATTCATTGCATTGTGATTAAAAATATTAAAAAAACTGATTTATCCCCTATCATTTTGATAATAATTAATAAATCTTGTGGAAAAAATTATATTAGTAAATTCAATGATATTTCTTGGAAGGAGAAAATGACTATTCATTATTCTAATCATAGAGTATTAAATCTGGGTGCATAGCAAAAGACTAAGTATTCTTAGTTTTTTTCTTATCTTATAAAACAAATTTGAAATTTTTTTTATTTAATTTATGACTATTAAAATACAATATTGAAAGGATTTTAATTATTTAAATTTTAGAGTAAGAATATATTTATCTAGTCAAATCTCTTTCTTTTTACTTATACATTTCTTTATTTTTTTTAAATATCCAGACCTTTTCATTAATATAATGGTTTTTTCAATAAAAATTCAAAGCCATTTAAGTAGAAATTCAAAAGAATTGAAATGATATAAATTTATGAGGAAAAAATTATTTATATAGAGAAGATTCCTTTTTCATTACCATTAATACTTTCTTTATCTAAAGCTTAGTATTTCATATAATTATTTACAAACCTTATTAATACCTCAAAAGAAAACAAAAAAAAAATCTTGATTATTTTAATGCAAATGTATGAAAAAATTAAAAAAAATTAATTTTACATATAATTATTTATAAAGTGAATGTTAATTTTTCAAGAAAAAGCTTCACTCTTATTTGAAAACTATGGCACAATATGATCATCATTTTAATAATTTTATATAAAAATAAACAAAAATAAATAAATTGTGAAGATATCTGATTAATATATATAAAAGCTTTAGGCACCAAAATTGTTATAAATCATTATTCTTCTTAAGTGATGTCCATAGTGAATACCAGTATAAGGGAATAATGGATTTTACTTTACAAACCTCAAAATCTTTTATTATTTTTTATAGTACACATCCATCAAACATGTTGGTTATGCGTGACAATCTTTGCATTTCAATAATTAAAAAAAAAAGTAGTTTAATGTCATTAGCTTTATATTTATACTAAGAATAAATCATTCATAAGTCATTGATTAAAAAGAAAAGTCATTTACTTAGTAAATTAATAATAATAAAAAAAAGCTGGAATTGACCATCAATTAGTAAAGAATAGTAGAATCAACTATCAATCAAAAAATTAAAACTTTTATCAATAATCGATCATTCAATTTTTATGTAGAATAAAAGTCTTTAATAAGGTAACTAGCAGATATTATAAATTGATGGGAATACATTCGATTGCCAAAAGGAAGTGTGCAGGAAAAAATTACAAATTATATTAAGATTAAAATCATATAGTCTATATACTAGAGATAATTTGTATAAAATTATGATATTATATTTATATAAAATTCTATCTATGTAATAATATAAATAAGTCATCCAATAATTTAACACAATTGTCACAACTTTCTTTCTTTTACTTATCACATTTTACATCTTTTTTTATTTTTATTTTATTTACAATTTTACTATATCATTCATTTTCGTTTACATTTATTTTTCGGTTTGTGTTTTTGACATTATCTCTTTTTTATTTTAAACTTGTTAGGGAGTTCAAAACTTCACATTATATTTGGTTAGCGAGATTGTTATCTATCTCCACTAAAAATTAAGTTACTAACTGTAATTTGTTCATATTAGAAGGAAGATATGAAAAACAAATACCATATTGATAAATGAATCAATGATTTATTAACAAATGATTAAGCATCAAAATTGTTTTTATATAATCAACACTTTGTGAAAATAAAAGGCTGAGGATGTGCCACATTGATATTTTTTTAATTAGTTAAAGAAAATAAAAAAAATAAGGAACAAATAATTCAAAATCAAAATTAAACTTTTATCCATTTTATG
>NW_011503173.1:0-12648 GCF_000495115.2 Populus euphratica
GACAGTTTACCTTGAAAACTTGTCAACTTGAATTCTTGGGGATAATTTTTTAAAAAAAGTGTGTGTGTGTGTATATATATATATATATACCATCAAATAAAATTCAATTAATTTAGAATTTATTTGGCAATGTTATTTTTAAAAGTATTTTTTATTTAAAAATATATTAAAATAATATTTTTTAATTTTTTTAAATATCATTATATCAAAAAAATTTAGAAAAAAATATTTTTAAAAAATAATGTTGTTTAGTAAAAAAAAAAACAATTGATGTTAAGTGGACTGCTGAATAATGAGTTGACGCATAAAACCTATAGCCTGCCGGGTCTCATCGTTAAAAGTTAAGACAGGGTTTCAAAACCTTCAACACCAAATTATGCTGAAACACATTAATTTGTCACTTTTATTTACAATCTTGAATTTCAAGGAACTCTAAATTATGCATATCAAACGGCCAAAGGTGATTTATGCGGTTCCTGAAAAAAAATTGATTTTAATGTATTTTTACAAAATAAATTTTGAGTTGAATTCTTGTAAGACACCTTCGAAAGAAAATAAAATCGCATAGTACCCTAAGTAGGCATTGAGTCAAATTTTGGTTCACTGGTTCGTACTCTTTCGAACTAGGAAACTACTTTTAAAAAAATATATATATGTGTATATATATATATATATATATATATAAAGTTCTTAAATTTAATTTTTTTAATCCAGAACCCAGTTTAACATTCTCGAATGTTTGTTCCTATTTGTTAAATCTGCAACATATAATTCCAAATAAATACGTTTGACTCTAGCATATGTTAAAAATTGCTAAACTTAATAATTAATATTATTATTTTTCTCTCATCTAATATATATATATATATTAGTACATTTAAAATAAATTCTGCGAATAGGAAAACATGACAAGTCATGTTCTTTTCAAACATAAGAAACCCGAATCTAGGAAAAAAATTCATAGGTGGTTGCATGATGTGCAAGAGCAGACCATAACATCGTGCAAAAAATATTAGAACTATAACAAGAGAAGAAAACCAATGACTCTTAACGTCAAACTGTCAAACGAAAACTCTGTACCTACCTTAAATGTGCATGAATATGGTCTCTAATTTGACAGGCTGAGAGCTGCAGGAAGCAGCAGCAGCAGTACTGAAATGTGAAAGCACGAAAGAAGAAATACTAACACTACTGTGGATTAAGCAAGAAGGTGTGGAAAATATTGGGGTGCAAGTTACAAAGGAGGAGCCAGAATAATGGTTTTGAAGTAAAATATTAGGAGTATATATAGTATTTTGCACTAATGGAAAGATCATTTACTTGTGGAGTTCTGGTGAAGTCAAGAGCATGAATGGACTTCGAAATATAAATGGATATGTCCAAAGAACATACTTATTGTGCTATGTCTTCTCTACTGATCATAGAGCTAGTCACAAAGGGACAGAAAAAAATCCTAGGAGTAGAAAAGCAAGTGAAGTGACTATGTTTTGACATGGACATTTCCTTGTTTCAACAAGCTGGACCCTTTTCTTTCTTTTTTCTTGTTCGTGGTTGCACACAATCAGTGTGTTTCCTTTGCTAGACAGAGTGCGCGCCTGCAAAGTTGAAGAAAGATTGTCCATGCGCATGAAATTTTATCAGTGGCAGGCAATATTTGAGGGGTGTGGGTGAATAACTAGGGTTTTGTTAAGAATTGTTGTTTGTGAGGGAAGCTAACATCATATAATTTATGAACTACTTGAAACAATTCCATGTGACCGCTAATTATGTTCTTCTTTCCACCCACAAATCCCCAAGCCCGTGCCTTTTTTCTGCCCCACCAGTCTCTAAAGTTTTGGGCAGCAAACCTGTTTTCTGACTAAAATCAAAGCAAACGTTGGTTGATTGATGCTCCCTTCCCTTTATTGTTTCCCTCAATTCTCACATTATGATTTCATAAGAAAGTTTTGGCTCGACTCTTGGGACCGAGATCCATGGTGCTTTCATCCCTTCCGCATTGACTCTTCCTTGACCAGAGTTCCTTACAGAACAAGTTGCACTTTGGTAGCTTTGTGGGGGGTTTAGCTTAGAAAGGCCTAGCCCAACCCATCTGAAAGAAATTGGAAATTTGGTCTCCATCAACCCAAACCCTACCGAATCAGGGCTTCCATTATCTCCCACAGGCAAATGCCAGAAAATTTTATGATACCACATTTTGATGGAACATTGTAAATCTTCTATTATTTTCCTTGTGTGTTGGTATAATTTTTTTAAAAAAAAAACAAAGGAAGAAGAAGAGCCACAGCAAAAGGTACGATTCCAAACTGGAATGTTATTTGTTGCATAGTTTTTCTTTTTAATGTTTTTTTTTTATCAGTGGAATTACTTTTTAATATTTCTAATGTATTGATATAAGAAATTAAAAATAATCTGCAAAAAATATTTTTAAAGAATTATCCATCACGATCACGAACATGCGATAAATAGTCAATCAAGAATTACGGATTTTTCAAGATTTTTAGATGACTGTAATCATTGCAAACAGAAACCTGTTTCACATTCCAGAAAAACAAGAATACAATTCTTGATCTAACCGGTCCTACAACACTTCCTTTTAGCTTACATCTTCAATTGAAATTAAAATCCTTAAATCACCCAAGGTACCTCAAAGCATACAGGCACCCAAATGATTTAGCAAACTTGTAGTGGAATCAAGAAAGGAATATGCTCACACAATTTGATAAAAAAAGTCAAGATCCACCATCATAACATAGAATTCTACTTGAGCGCACGCATTATCCTCTTCAGTGATATAGTGGACATTAATGAACAGGATAATTTCCATATGGCAAAAGGTATGATTGTGCTCTTCGTTAAGGATAAGGGGTACAATCGATTCAAGAAACCAGATGAAACACTAAATGTTATCCAAGAAAATGCATACAATTCTTGCATGTAAAGTCAAATGATATTTAAGAAAATGGATTAATTTAATCATGTTCGGTATGTTGCTTTAAGATGAATGAAGGACAACAGATTCCCAATGACCTAAATTACATAGAGAAGAGGGGCCAAGCTCCCCAAGGAATTAATAAAGAAAAAAAAAACAAATGAAAAATGACACCATGAAGCTTTCTTTCTACTAACAAGAATGGAGTTCCATGTCTAATCTACACAGCTAAATGAGGGGTGTGCTACAAATCCACACTGCTGACAACAAAAACAGAGTCAACTTCTGATGCAATCATAAGAAACCTTTAACTGAAAACCAAAACTGCGGCGCAGACCGCCATCAGCACAGTGAAAAACAGATCAGGATTGCCCTGGAGAATCGATCCTGCAGAATCTTTGTGACCTCGATCCCTGAAGATGCAAACAGAATATTAGCTGTTCGTATGGGAAAAAGCAAGAGGGAGAGAGAGATTTATGATATGGTGAGAGGGAGATTTATGAAATGGTTTCTGATACGTACTGCTGTTTGTAAGCAAGAGCACCACAAAATAGAACATTGTCAGGGGGGGGCATCTCTGTTTCGCCGTTTTCCTCGGGATTGGTGATTTTCATGTATGTTTCTTGGCCGAGATACCATCTATCAAGATTTTCTACTCTCAGATTCCATATCCCAACATTGTCAAGGGAAGCGAGGACTGCTGTCCATCCCCCAGGGTAAACCTAAACACAAAATAGAAAAAAAGGGGGACTTGCTGAGTACAAGGTTCATCCCAGAATCTCCAAAAATTAATAATCCTCTTAGCATGCTAAATCAATTAAAGCTGCTTTTACAACAGATGGATAAGCAGACAAAAGATACCCGAGGAAAGAATGTAGAAAATCTCCAGAACTAAAATAATCCTGCAACAACATAAAACATATGCATGCAACATATACGGTAACACATGGTCCAGATAGAAAAACCAACCTCTATTGTGCAGCGAGAAATAGAATCCCACTTATTGTATGAACCTCTGCTGTTCTCTGACCAAATCCCCCAGTCCATACTGAATTTGGAACCACAAATTGTTATATGACAATTCCAAATTCCAACAGCTAGCATATTAGATGAAAAGGAGTGCATTCTTACCCAACAACAAAAAAGGAGTAACCATTCATATGAAAGCTCTGCATTTTGGTATCATTGTTCTGCAATATGACTTCTATAAATCCCTTATATGTAGCATTAATGACAGATGTATCCCTCCGAAGAGGTCTGTTAAGTGGCTCACTGGGAAAATCAAGCTTGTAAGATCCCTTCACTTGGTTGAGATCAGCAAGCCGGATTGGTGTGTCTGGATTGACAAATGATATCCCATTCAGAGTTGCACGCAGCTTCCCATCAATGGTAGATGGCGGCAAGCTCCTTAAGATATATGTGTCCGTCACATTGATTGAACCATAGTGAAAAGACCCCTGCGGATTTGGGCGAGCTCCACTTGCAGTTGTATTTTGCCTAATGCATGTGAAAACAGCAACATGTCTTAATTAAATAGCTAAAACCACGACTTCACTAAACCTAAATGAAAAATATGCAGGAAGAAATAAAACCAGCTGGCTCTTTATTCATATGCATCAACACATGAATGACACCTAGTCTTACGTGCTCTAATGCTGGCTGTCCAAAGGGCAGAAAATCTTAATAAAGTTTTCCACGCTGAGAAAATATTTTCCAACCAGTGAAATCAGAAAAATGCTAAATCGAAAGCAAACTTCTCCTCTTCTCTAAGCATATAGTTTTCTCCTGTCCTGCTTCAAAACATTACTAGGGAGGTATACTTTACTTTTTTCAATTGTAAAAACAATATAAGACACATATATTTATAAACATAAAAACAAAAATTTGCATTGAAAATGCTTACTCAAAGATGTTTCTTCTTTTACACTCTCAAAACAAAATAGAACATTATCTCCTTATTCCTTCTTCACTAAGTAGATGGTTTTTTCCTTTCTTGCTTTAAAACATTCCAGGGAGATGTTCGTTCCTCTTTTCCAATGTCAAAACAAAAGGATAGACACACAAATTTATAAACATAAAATGCAAGAATTTACATTGGATGTGCTTGCTCAAAGATGTTTTTTTCATTTACATTTTTAAAACAAAAGAAAAATCGTATCTAGACATGTCATATCTGAGACCACATATAGATAAATTGTACCAGAAAATGACCTCCTGAGTTAAAGAAATAACCTGATGGCCTTGGGCTGGTTCATGGCTGACCACTGGTTATAAATATCACTTGGTGCTTCAGGCAGAGGACCAGTTGCACTCCCTTTTGAATTTGAATATTGCAGAATTCCTACACCTGTGACTTTTTGCCAAAGTGATTCATTCACAAACCGAGCACTTGCTACAATATAGTAATCACTAGTAGCATTCTGATCCATGGTAACCAAAAAGGAACAAGACTGCCCCACATGAATATCAAAACTAGAGAAATTTTGTTGCACAGTATAATGCCCCTCTGTTTCCACAAGCAGCAGATTGTGTCCCTGGATTCTAAAGTTCAAACTAGTAGAAGTCCCAACATTATGCACACGAAATCGATAAGTCTTGCCTGAAACACATAATACATTGCCAATTAAAACTTTGAACAGATGAGCATATTTGACACAGTATGAACATATAACAAATAATTGAATCAATTCAACACATATAGCAGTTAAACATCTAATTATGGACATGTACAAAAAGTTCTGGGCTTGAAAATGATTGTATGAAACAATATCACCACCAAAATCACCAAAATGAGAGAAAAAATTTGAAATCTAAAGAATAAAATAGCAAGTAGGTTATAACCGATTATCAAACATGAAACAATTCAATTACGCTACTAAGAAAACAGATAATCAATGGACAAGAAAGAAAACTTATCACGTGCAATCAAAGGCAAACAAAAATATGGTTTAATGAGCATTTCACTTTCTATTCGCGAAGAACAAACCTGGATCAACTTTGATGGTTTCATAAGGTAACCCATCAGGCACAAGAGTTGTATTGTATCTGTAGGGCCCTTTCCCATTAATTAAAACTCCATCAGGCATTCCAAGGTCTTTTCCAGAGTCAAGATCAGCTCTCAGCGCCTGAAATTCAATGTAAAGTATCACCATTAGAGTTCAATCCTGAAAAACATCAAAGCATGGGGAAAAAATAATAGTAAACCTCCTAACAAATACTAACCGAATGGTTCCGTGTATACCAGTCACCAATCAGAAGTACAAAATCACCATCTGGCTGAGCGAAAGGAATTTGGATAATTGCCCTGTTATTAATAACAAATGGACCAAAGCCACCGGATGCTCTTTGAAGATTCAGAGACGGGTAGTAGAAAAAGCTCCCAATCTGATCTTTTAGTTGAAAGCTGTAAGTCCAGTCCCAATTCGGAGGGATTGGACAATTTGTGCCCAGAACACCATCCTGCCATGAATTGCGTCGCATTTGGATCCCAGGCCTGTTAAATAGTCAGCCATCAACCCAAAGTTTCAGAAAATCGCACTCCATGTGAATTATGAGGAAAGAATAGGAAACGAGACAACAACCAAAACACACACACGCACACACACACACACATATATATATATATATATATATTGCATAAAAACCTACCATGTCATTAGAAGGTTTTCATCCAAATCATTTCGTACATTTATAACAACATTATTGTTAGTGGTCGCATTAACAAGAGGACCAGGAAACTGTCCGTTGACAGCTATAACCTGCAATTATATGTTAACAAATAAGTAAATAACACAGCAAAATACAGAACACAGACCATAGATTACTTGAAAAGGAGAGCACAATTTTTTATCCCCAACACATTTCCACAATATCTTAACAATTTGAATAGAATGAGCAAAAGAAAAACACGTAAAGGGGGGGAAAACAAAACACTAAAAGCATTAACCTCAAAATAACGTTAACTTGAAAATAAAAATCCTTCACAGAGCTGTGTAAAGCCATGTACATAATGCCCAGTGTTTGACTGTACAGCAACAACACAGATAAAAATGTTTTTTTTTGTAAAATAATGCAATTTACTGCATAGAGAAAACAAGAAGTAATAAATAAGCCTACATGGAGAAATCATCTTGAGCTAGCCAAGAATCATTGTGTTAATCTAGTTCAGCAACAGCAAGAGACTGTTTGGTATTGAAATCGCGCGCCCGTAATGAAATGTACGTTTTATTTAAAAATATATCAACATAATATTTTTTATTTTAAAAAATAATAATAATTGAAAATCATTTTTTCGAAAAAAGAAGTGTTTGAAACAAAATAAACACAGTACCAGACTTCAAACTGCTTCGTTAAACAAAACCCCTTAACGCGAATGTCCTAAAACAACATTACGACCAGATCTCATAAGCCAAAAACAACCACTAAAAGTCCTAAAAACCCCAAGAACAAAGCTTTAAAAAATGGAAAAGATAAAGTCTACAGAGAAAATCAAGGGGAACCTTTTGAGGAACACCAAGCGGAGAGACAGTGATGTAAGAGAGCTTGAAGTCATAAGAGACAGTTGGGTCTGCTGCAAGAGAGAGGGTTGAAAGCAGAGCAATGTGAATCAAAAGAAACAGAGAAGTTGAAGAGGACTGGAACAAAGCCATAGAAAAGCTTGAGTCTTTTTCAGTGTTTTGGATTTTTAGAAAATACTGGAAGAAAGATTTTCAAGATTTTTGTGAAATGATTGTTACATGATCAAAAGAAAACAGGAACTGATTAAGAAGATGGAGAGCGGGAGTGAGTGCTCTGCTGCGGAGCAGAGGAAAGTTGAGGTTTTTAGAGGAAGAGAGAGGTGCCTCTATTTTGGTTTTGTAAGAAGAGAAGCCCCCTGAATAAATTAATAATATCATGTTTTGGAGACTTTTCGTGGAGTTTGGGAACAGGGTACTGGCTAAGCCGGTTTTAGGGTTGGAATTGTAATAATGGTGAAGGTTTGAAATTTATTTTTTTAAGAAATATATTAAAATAAAATTATTTTATTTTAAAAAAATTATTTTTTATATCAACACATTAAAATAATAAAAAAATATAAAAAATTTATTTTAAAAAAAATTAAAAAAAATAATTCACATTATGTTTCAAGGATAAGTGAAGTTTAGAAGGTGTATTTGATTATTTAAAAAAAAAATAAAAAAATTGGCGTTGATGTTTATTTGATGATGCTGCAAGGAGGAGTTAAAATTAAAAGTGAGTTGTAGAGAATATATATATATATATATATGTATGTATGCATGTATATTTTTTAATCCTTTATCAACAAAGCTTAAATCTAAAATAGTTTTTATAAACATGTAATATTTCATTAGAATATTTGTTTTTTCCTTGGTTCCTTTAGTGTTATGATGACTACATTATATATTAAAATTTAAAGATATAAATTTTAAATATATCTCTGTATTTTATTTGAAAATAAATGGAAAAATTAAAACATAAAATAGAAAGAATATATATTTTTTTAAATTAACCCATCTATTCTGGCTTTTAACTATTTTTTTATTATTTGAATTATAGTATAGTTATTAAATTAAACCCGTTGATCCAGCAATTCCGAACTTAATCCTAGCCGGATTTTATTTTTAACTATATTAAACATTAATCCAGTCCAGTCAAACACAAAGGGTACACGAATGATACGGTACAGGCAACATTTGTGCAACTTGTGACGTGGCTAATTATATTACTGGATGGCAGGTGACAGGAGAGAGTGACAGCCGATAGTCAATCCAGCAGAACGCGCACGTACCGGCTTCTGGTGCATTCCTTTTCAAATTTTTTTCAAGAACAGCCCACGATTTTATTTTTATTTTTATTTTTATTTTTATTTTATTTTTATTTTCTATCCCTTCAAACGTTTCTTAACGTTCGGATTTTGCCACGGAAAGCGCCACACAAAACTGCATCCTCGGCCCCCACACCTTCTGTACAGCGTGGACGGTCCTAGTGGCCCCATCACCAGCTAGTCCGGCTCCTTACATACTCCACGCGGTGGCGCTTTTGCCCATTTTCTGGTTCCTTGAACACGTAGAACAACATTAAATTTCTTAGTTGGAGAAGTTAATGAATGACTTTTAGCTGGCAAGAATTATTTGGATCCATTTTCCTAGTCTGTGTTGGGTAATCAAGCATAGCATCTAATGTGAAAAACTTTGATTAATCTATAAATCCCTTGATTTTTGCATGATTGATAAGATTTTTAATGTTGTTTGAGATGATTGATTCCAATCCCAATTGGGTTGATTGAATAATTGAAATACATCAGATTTGAATTGCAATTTAATTTTACACACTCTTTTTCTTAAACATAATTCAGTGTTATTTTATATAGCTTAAAATTAATGATTATACAAATTTTAATAATTTTAAAATTTATAAAATTTAATTTGACAACCTTTAAAAAAACAAAACTAAAGCTTTTACTAGATAAACCATTTCTATCGCTCCATGTTAATTGAGGGCCACTTTGCTATCCTAGGATGACGAGAGAATAGAGGTTTTGAGATTAATTAGCTATTAAAATTACCAATGAAGTTAATATCACGATGTCTTGTCATACAATCATGATATGGAACCCAGAAGGAAATAGCATGCAGCTTGTACCATCAAGTGATATAAAAGAAGGCTAAAAAATCAAGGTTGACATTTCTTAGTTTAGTTGATTGATCAATGATTAAAATACTCTTACTTTTCTGAAAAAATTACAATTTTTATTTTTATTAAACATAATTTTGTATAATATTTGGAATGTAAATTGAATAAGTTAGTTTATATTAATTTGAATAAATAAATAAAATGATATTATTTATAAAATAAAATAAAATAAAAAACAACTTCGATTTTAATGGGTAAGCTCCAAATTGCTTCTTTTTTTTTAACAGTAACATGCAATAAGAGACTAATGCAATTGAGTCAAAGATTGACTCCTAAAACTATCACAACTCTGATAGCAGTCCTTTGCCTATTTAACTATAGAGATGGATTGTTTGTTTTTGCAGTGAAAAAATACTTAAAAAATTTTATTTTTTATTTAAATTTAAATTTTTAAATTTTTATATAATTTAATCTAGTGATGTTAAAAATAATTTTAAAAAAAATATTATTTTAATATATTTTAAAATAAAAAATATTAAAAAAAACAACTACCACAACTACCACAACATCAAACAGACTCTTCATATTCTTCACCTTCACCTTTTATGAATCATGATAACTTCGATGCATAAGCAATAATAATATATTAAAAAATAATATAAATTATATTTTAGAATCTTATTTAATAATTTAAATTTTTAGATGAGATAATTTTTTAATATAATATCAAAACCGTGTTGATAAAACAATCACGAGTTTGAATTTTATAACTCATTTTCTATTTGATAAAAAATAAATATAAAATAGTATGAATTTATATAAATTTCAAGTTTAAAATTTTTTTATTTAAATGTGTCTTGAAAAATTATAAAAATTATATCTTTAAATTTTATTTAATAATTTAAATTTTTAGATAAAATAAATGTTTTTATATACAGGATGTCATTCCGAGAATATTGTACAAGTATGTTTATAGCTTGCAGTAAATTGATAGAAGTCCCTGCATTCAATAAATTCAACATGGACTAATGTCGTAGAAGCCTTATTGTTTCGATAATTTAGTTGCTAGGATTGGGTGATAGAAATGACATGAACAAGAAATTAGTGGATGGATCCTCTAGTTGGACGAGGCTCCATTTTATTTATCTTTTTTACCTTACATCTTTTATTAAGCACTCCCGTTTCCTGGCTTCTGTGAAAGACGTCATATATATAGGTCAGCCATGGTTACTAGCAAAGTTAGTTCGGTTGATAAAATTAACTTATGATCTTGAGGGATAGTCTATTTGGTAAATGGGTATGTGCCGATTCTATAAATCATGAATATTTATTAACTCCAAAACAAA
This sequence comes from Populus euphratica, assembly GCF_000495115.2. Classification (NCBI taxonomy): domain Eukaryota; kingdom Viridiplantae; phylum Streptophyta; class Magnoliopsida; order Malpighiales; family Salicaceae; genus Populus; species Populus euphratica. The sequence goes on from NW_011503173.1 coordinate 10,909, forward strand.
GATATGATGATCAATTTCGTTTAAATCCTCTAATTATGATGCTAATGCTCTATATTTGACCATTATACTTTGTGTTTTCTATCTATTATAATTAAATCCTCTAATTATGATGAATTTCTTTTAAATCCTCTAATAATTTTTGTTATGCTATCCGTGTTAATGCTACAAGTATACATATATAATCTTAAAAATTCATTATTAAAAAGGTTAAAAGTAAGTATGCCTTTTAAACTTGGTAGAATGTTATATCAATATAATATATAACATAAATTTGCTTATTTTTAAACCTAATATTTTTGAAATCAATAACTTATTAAGTCTAATTATATATAGATATGATGTTAATATTTTTTAGCTTTTGTTATATGTTAAGCTCAAATACATATAAATTTAGTAAAATATCAAACTCAACACCTTTAATCTTAACTACCTGTGAACTTAATTACATATCGATATGGCTAGTTCTAAATCTAGTATCTTTATATATGATAAATTATTGGAATTAATATTATTGGTTTCAGCTACACATTAAACTTAATTATATATGAGTTTAGTAATATATTAAATTTAATATATTTAGTTTTAGTTATGTATTAAGTTTAAATACATAAAAATTTATCAAAATATTATATTTAATATTTATAAATTTAGCTATGTATTGAACCAATCATCAATTCAACGTTATTAATTTAATTACGTGGTGAGTGCAATACCTGCACCCTTGGCTATATAGAGTAACCGATGTAAATCATCTTTAACTTTAATTAGCTTCATCATAACTTAACCATTTAGATGCCACCTTGAATCCTATCCTCCCCCTTTACGAAAACATGTGAGGAGTTTGCTTTGCAAGAATGATTTGCAGTGATTCGATATGAGACATCGGAATTTTAAAAATCCAATCTTAATGCATTTGACATTGCTAAGGTCATAATCTTCTAATTTAGTCACAAATTCCGAATGTAGATATATGTATATGAAGAATAAGTGACAGCTACAAAATTCCATGAACATGATTTTGGCTCTAGTTCTTGGAGGTCCCTCCATGTGCCGATGAAGTCATTGCATCAGTTTATTTATTTTTAATTAATTTGGACAAGTTGAAAATCGACCACCAAATGTAGAACTACCCATCCATATGATTATAGGTAAGTCACGAAGCTCGTCTTCTCTGTTGAACTTGATTTCTTGGTGGCAACAACTACCTTGCACATGGGAGTTGAGGAAACCTATCGGTGTCCCTCTATGGATCCATGCATCTTTTCTGTGAATGGTTTTGATTTATTTTTTTATACTATAAAGGGTATTTTTAAATTAACTTTTACATCAATTCTATTTTTTTTTTTTTAAAAGAGCCAACTTTATTGATCATCAATCAGACTTTTTATTTTTAGGAATCTGCAGGAGGGTTTTTTTTTTTTAAAAAAAAAGAAAACCTACGGAGGTTTTGCTTAATTTTTATGTTATAATTATTTTGAGCTCATACGATAATACTATATATTTATATAATTCCTTAAAAAATAAATAATTTCCATAAAAATGATGGTTTTTAAAAAAAATTAGTACAATTGATTAAAAAATTGATAGAATAAGACATTTTAAAAAAAATTAAATAAATTGCACAGTTTTATACTTGTGGCGATTCAAAAACATGTTATAATATTACATTTCTAATCATGATATCTTTACAGGGATAAATGTCATGTTTTTCAATTATAATATCATTAAATGTTCACAATA
>NW_011503162.1:0-535 GCF_000495115.2 Populus euphratica
TGAAAGGAACTTGATTTGTTGTTAATATAAGTTATAATAATGAATGCCTAACAATATTTACAAGTATTAACATTATTTGAATAAGATAACTAATGTGATCATGTTAACAATCCATAATCTAGTTGGAACCTCCTTTATGTGTGGTTTCTAGTTGAATAATAAGAGTTTATATCATACTTGTTTGAAATATCATTAGTTGGTCCTCTAACCTTAACATTTGTTATTATCATAGTTTAATCCTCACGTTGATTTTCCATCTCAAAGTTCTCATTAACTTCTTCTTCTTCTTCTTCTTCTATTATTGTTATTACTACTACTACTACTACTATTAATATTTGATTAGTACTTAAAAGTGCATTTTTATCAAGGTTTTATATGATCATTTTGCACTTGAAGTATCAATAACTCCTTAACTAAAGCATGTTTTATAATAACATATCTAATAATATAATGTACACTTATTACTATAACCTTTTTCACAAATTAAAGGTACATTATATTATTAGATATGTTATTATAAAACATGCTTTAGTTA
>NW_011503162.1:610-2396 GCF_000495115.2 Populus euphratica
AATCACACCCCCCAACCAGCTTATTACTAGTCCTTAGTAATCAAAGCATTAAAAGTTTAAATTTTTTTTGCAAATTCCACAAAAGAAGTTATTTATCATTCAACTTCCATTAATCTATCCAGATAAGCAAACTCTTATTAAATTTATATATCTGCTTAATATCTCTTAATTGAGATATTAATAAATCTTTCTTTTGTGCTCAATATATCAACACATATTTATGGGGCTTTACTTAGAACAAAACAAAATTTTGGTTCTAATGTTCAAGGTTAACTTTCTTCGGATAAGATTTTTTCTTTAAAAACAATATATACATGTAACTTAAAACACAATGCATCTTTAACTCATGTAACAAGCTTTCGGCTAATGACTCCCACATTAGTTGGGCGTAGGGCATTAGATGTTCAGACACCCCTACGAGCTTAGTAGCTCGAGTTGCAGATACTGATGCGTAAATAGTGCAATGTCTGATTCTCTTAAGCTTTTCTCCTCAACCCATGTAACAAGCGTTGGGCCAATGGCTCCCAAGTCAGTTGACTTTAAGGTATTAGCTATTAAAACACCCCTTCGGCCTTAATTTTTTAGGTTAGGGAGGCTACAAAATGAAACTTATTTATATTTTTATTATCATTATTTTTTTGTTTTTTTTTATAATTTATATACTACCCATTTCCCTTAGTTGTTACCTTTAACAAAAGAACATAAATAATGTAATAATCCAATATGCAACCCACAATCTAATCACATGTTAAATGAGTATATGAGCAGAATTAAGTTATAACAATGCGAGAGTTTGTAAACTTGAATATTTCAAGAAGTATTATGATAGATCTTATTAAGAATGGTTACTTAGATGCGTCTCAAGAGTCACTTTAACAAAAGAGCTTCTTTACTCTAGCATCCTAGTAACAACAATTTTGCATATGCTTTATAAAATAGAAAATACAATTAGTTAATTTTTTTTTGCAACTACTACCCTCTCCTCCTAACTAAAACGGGACATTGTCCTTAATATCCTAAGGTAGAAAAATAGAGTATAAAAGACATCACCTGAAATAACAAACACTAACAAACCTGAAATACACTTAAACAAATATAAGAAACAACAAAATACAATAATAAATCCAAAAGATACAAAGATTCACAAATGAAGACTCAAATCCAACCTAAGCTTTTTACAGCTTTCCTTAGATGATCAATTTATGCAACTCATCGAGGGATCAATTGCAGGAATGAAAGATTGCAGATGGTCAATGAATTGTTCGACAGTAGTAGCAGAGATTATGATTTGTTGTGCTAAAGATGTTAGAAATTCCTATTCCACAGCATGATCCCGAAATAACAACAACTTATCATAATAACCATTAAAATTTAACAGACCTATAGGTTTATCGTGAATGTGCAGTTGGGCCTAAGAGGAAATATGAAAGATCTCTTCCAATGTGCTGAGACCACTTGGTAAGAAAATGAAAGCATCAACATGGTTAAACATTGCATTCATTCGAGCAGACATTGTGGAGACCTATAGTTCCTCTCCAATTATTTTTCCAATGATATCTCCTTGTACTAAAGCTTCAGGGACGACCCCCAAAACTTGACTACCTCCTAAAAAAACAACTATTGAGACACCTCCCATTAACCCAAGACTACCTCCTACATACACTAAATGAATCTTTCTCTCAGCTAGCACCTGACCAAGATGATTTGCTGATTCTAAAAACTCCTTTTCTTTTCAAGAACTAGATCCATCGAAAACACAAATATTTCTTATGTGATGACCTGAGAA
>NW_011503162.1:6635-8806 GCF_000495115.2 Populus euphratica
TTGCAAGAACAATAATAATAGTAATAACAACAACAACAACAACAATAATAATAATAATAATAATAGTAATAATAATAATAATAATAATAATAATAAAGAAAAAGAAGAAGAAGAAGATGATGAGAACTTTGAGATGGAATATTAACGTAAAGATTTAATAATGATAACAATAAATGTCACGGTTAGAGGATCCACTAATGATATCTCAAACAAGTATAGTATAAACTATTATTATTCAATTGGAAACCACACACAAAGGAGGTTCCAATCAGATTATAGATTGTTAACATGATTACATTAGTCATCTTATTCAATTAATGCTAGTACTTGTAAATCTCGTCAAGCATTCATGATTATAACTTATGTTAACAACAAATCAAGTTCCTTTCATAGCTCAGGTGTCGGTTATACCATACAGTATGAACTATGAAAGTGCCAAGCATTTGTTGTACCAAGTGTTAGACAACATAAATCAAGATTAGTCATTTAACAAGCAAAGTATTAAAGAGTGAACAAGATAACAAATACAAAACATGTTAGTATCAAACATTAAAGTCCATATTGAGTTTACACTATACTTATTCTTACACCATTAGTGTAACCTTTTCACCTTGACATAATAAACTTGGCTAGACATAACAAAAGAAAGAAAAATAAATAAACAAAATAAGAACATAAATAAGATAAGAGTTAACTAAGTAAAGGAAAGGAAATGAAAGCCATAAACTTGATATTAATGAAAGCAAAGCATAAACATTACAAAAAATACAAAGAAAGAAAGCAAGTGCATGATCTTGATCTGGAAACCAAGATGCCAAAATGCATGGCAAATGCCTCCTTTTATAGGCCAAAATTGGCAACTATTGATTTGATGACTAATTGATGAGTGGGTAGCCAACTGCCAACTCTTGACTTGGTGACAATCCTTATCTTCTCTTGTCTGCCCAAAACGTCATTGATAACATCAAAATTGAAGCCACTTGAAAACATGAAAGTTGTAGACAGTTATCTCAGCTTTCTTGTGTAAAAACTTCAGCTCATTTGGACTTCTAGAACTCCAGATATGGCCAAAATACTAAACAGTGCTCGGGTTGGAGGACAGATTCGGGCTTCTTTGTTGTTGCTATAATTCGGACTTGATAATGGCCTTTTTAGATCTTGGGCTTGAAAATGGCCTTTTTAGATCTTGGGCTCCATATAAAAGTTGTAGGCCTATGTCTTACCTTTCCATCCATATAACGTAGACCTAAATCTGAGATCTATAGCTCCAGATATGACCTAATTACCGAACAGTGTTCCAGTTTAGATTGCACCGACATCTCTTTTCTAATTTTGGTCATCTATTTGCCTTTGCAATTTAAGTGCTTAAAGTCATCAATCAATTCTTTCATTTATGTGATAGGCCTACATTTAAAATGAACATTTACCACAAATTAAAGGTATCTTATATTATTAGATATATTATTATAAAACATGCTTTAGTTAAGGAGTTATTGATACTTCAAGTGCAAAATGATGATATAAAACCATTGTAAAAATGCACTTTTAAGTACTAATCACATGGCAAATGCCTCCTTTTATAGGCTAAAATTGGAAACTATTGATTTGATGAGTGGGTGGCCAACTCTTGACTTGGTGACAATCCTTATCTTCTCTTGTCTGCCCAAAACATCATTGATAACATCAAAATTGGAACCACTTGAAAATAAAAGTTGTAGGAAATTGTCTTAGTTTTCTTGTGTAAAAAAATCAGATCATTTGGACTTCTAGAACTCCAGATATGGGCTAAAAATTGAACAGTGCTCGGGTTGGAGGACAAATTCAGACTTCTTTGTTGTTGCTCCAATTTGGACTTGAAAATGGCCTTTTTAGATCTTGGGCTCTATATAAAAGTTGTAGGCCTATGTCTTACCTTTCCATCTATATAAAATAAACCTAAATCTGAGATCTACAACTCCAGATATGACTCAATTACCAAACGGTGTTCTGGTTTGGACTACACCGACATCTCTTTTCTAAGTTTGGCCATCTCTTTGTCCTTTCAATTTCAGTTCTTAAATTCATCAATCAATCTTTTCATTTATATGATAGACCTGCATTTAAAATGAATATTTACCACAAATTAAAAGTATCTTATATTATTAGATATATTGTATCTTATATTATTAGAT
>NW_011503162.1:8855-12735 GCF_000495115.2 Populus euphratica
ATATTATTATAAAACATGCTTTAGTTAAGGAGTTATTGATACTTCAAGTGCAAAATGATGATACAAAAACTTGATTAAAATACATTTTTAACTGTGTGTGTGTAAGACTCCAGCTGACCTACATATAGGTGGTATGATTGCCTTTTTAATTTCTCATCTATAAAATCCTCTTTTCCTTCCTTTCATTTCTACTTAACCCATACATTCAACAAATATAAAAGTGTGTAGAAATGGCAAGTTCCTCAAGTCATCATATAAGAAATATTTGTGTTTTCGGTGGATCTAGTCCTAGGAAGAAAAAGGATTTTTTAGAATCAACAAATCATCTTAGTCAGGTGTTAGCTGAGAGAAAGATTCATTTAGTGTATGCGGGAGATAGTCTTGGGTTAATGAGAGGTGTGTCAATAGCTGTATTTTTAGGAGGTAGTCAAGTTTTGGGGGTCGTCCCCAAAGCTTTAGCCCAAGGGGACATCATTGAAAAAACAAGTGGAGAGGAACTACAGGTCTCCATAATTATTGCCTTACCAGGTGGTCTGGGCATATTAGAAGAGATCTTTTATATTTTATCTTCAACCCAACTACATATTCACTATAAACCTATAGGTCTGTTAAATGTTAATAGTTATTATGATAAGTTGTTGTCATTTCTTAATCATGTTGTGGAACAGGAATTTCTAACATCTTCAGCACGACAAATCATAATCTCTGCTGCTATTGCTGAATAATTGATTGACCAACTATAATCTTTCATTCCTGTAATTGATCTCTTTATAAGTCGCATAAATTGGTCATTTATGAAAAGTCGTAAAAAGCTTAGATTGGATTTGAGCCTTCATTTATGAACCTTTGTGTCTTTTGGTTTTATTATTATGTTTTATTATTGCCTATATTTGTTTAAGTGTGTTTCAGGTTTGTTAGTGTTCGTTATTTCAGGTGATATCTTCTATACTCTATCTTTCTACCTTAAGACATTGAGGACAATATCTCATTTTAGTTGGGGGGAGAGGGTAATAATTGACAAAAAAAAAAAAACTATGTTTTCTATTTCATAAAGCATGTGTAAAATTATTGTTACTAGGAACTCTTTTGTTAATGTGACTCTTGAGATGCATCTCAATAACAATTCTTAACAAGGTCTATCATAATACTTCTTGAAATATTCAAGTTTACAAACTCTCACATTGTTATCACTTAATTCTGCTTATATACTCATTTAACATGTATTCTTAAACTTTAATTTTCACACATACATTTTAACATATGATTGTGGGTTGCATATTGAATTATTACATTATTTATATTCTTTTGTTAAAGGTAACAACTAAGGAAAAGGGATAGTATATAATTTAACAAAAAAACAAGAAAAAGAGCAAAAAAAATGATAATAATAAAAATGTAGATAAGTTTGATTTCGTAGCCTCCCTACCCTAAGCAATTAAGCCCAAATGAGTGTTTTAATACCTAATATCCTATAGTTAACTGACTTGGGAGCTATTGAACCAATGCTTGTTACATAGGTTAAGGAGAAAAGCTTAAGAGAATCAAACATTGCACTATCTACATATCAGTATCTGTAACTCGAATTACTAAGCTCGTAGGGGTGTTTTAACACCTAATGCCCTAAGACCAACTTGTTTGGGAGTCATTAGCCAAAAGCTCATTACATGGGTTAAAGATGTATTGTGTTACACGTCTATATATACATATATATATATATATTAAAAAAGAAAAAAAAAAAAGAATAAAAATCCTAACCTAAGGAAGTTAACCTTAAATATTAAAACATAAATTTTGTTTTCTTTCAAATAAAGCCTCATAACTATGTGTTGATATATTGAGCACAATAAAGATATTTATTAATATCTTGCAGATATATAAATTTAATACGAGTTTGCTTATTTAGATAGATTAATAGAAGTTGAATAATGAATACCTTGTTTTGTGGAATTTGCAAATTGTTTTTCTATTTTAATGCTTTCATTACTAGAGACTAGTAATAAGCTGATTGGGGTGGGTGATTAGTACTTAAAAGTGTATTTTTATCAAGGTTTTATATCATTATTTTGCACTTGAAGTATCAATAACTCCTTAACTAAAGCATGTTTTATAATAACATATCGAATAATATAAGATACCTTTAATCTGTGGCAAATTTTCATCTTAAATGCAGGCCTATCACATAAATAAAAGTATTGATTGATGAGTCTAAGTACTGAAATTGAAAGGATAAAGAGATGGCTAAGCTTAGAAAAGAGATGTTGGACTTTAATGTTTGATACTAATATATTTTATATTTGTTATCTTGTTCACTCTTTAATACTTGCTTGTTAAATGACTAATCTAGATTTACGTTGTATAGCACTTGGTACAACAAATATTTGGCACTTTCATAGCCCATACTATATGGTGTAACTGACACATATGCTATGAAAGGAACTTGATTTATTGTTAACATACATTATAATTATGTATGCTTGACAACATTTATGTATTAGTATTAATTGAATAAGATAACTAATGTAATTATATTAACAATTTATAATCTATTTGAAACCTCATTTGTATGTGGTTTCCAATTGAATAATAAGAGTTTATATTATACTTTGACATACCATTAGTGGATCCTCTAACCTTGACATTTGTTATTGTTATTGTTTAATCCTTACGTTAATCTTCCATCTCAAAGCTTTGTTTTTCTTCTTCTTCTTCTTTATTATTATTATTATGCTATTACTATTACTATTATTATTAATATTATTACTATAATTCTTATTATTATGGATTTGTTGTTGTTGTGTTATTGCTATTTATAATTTATACAATTAACCTCCTTATAGTTCGACCCCAGTCTTACTGGGTTTTTTATTATTTCAACACTCCTGTATTTGGGAGAAGATATTAATCTTTTGGTCATGTCAATATTATAAAACATGTTTTAGTTAAAGAGTTATTTATACTTCAAATGCAAAATGTTAATATAAAACCTTCATAAAAATGCACTTTTAAGTACTTATTACACCCCCAACCAACTTATTAATAATCCCAAGTAATCAAAGCATTAAAATAGAATTTTTTTTTACAAATTCCACAAAGCAAGGCATTCATTATTCAACTTCTATTAATCTTTCCAAGTAAATAAACTCTCATTAAATTTATATATTTGCTTTATACTTCTTAAATAAGATATTAATAAATCTTCTTTTTATTATGCTCAATGTATGAAAACATAGATGGTGATGTTTTTATTGGAAGAAAATAATATTATGTTGTGATATATAAGGTTAACTTCCTTGGGTTAGGATTATTCTCTCTCTCTCTCTCTCTTTTGAATATATACATATAACTTAAAACACAATGCATCTTTAATCCATATAACGAGCTTTCAACTAATAACTCCTAGACCAATTGGTCTTAGGGCATTAGGTGTTGAAACACCCATTTGAGCTCAATAACTCGGGTTGCATATACTAATACATAGATAATGCAATGTTTGATTCTCTTAAGCTTTTCTTCTCAACCCATGTAACAAGCGTTAGGTCAATAGCTCCCAAGTCAGTTGACTTTAGGGTATTTGGTGTTAAAAGACTCCTTCAAGCGTAATTGCTTAGGTTAGGAAGGCTACGAAACCAAACTTATCTATGTTTTTATTTGTTTATTTATTTATTTTTTTTAAAAAATTATATATTATCCATTTCTCCTAGTTGTTACCTTTAATAAAAGAACATAAATAATATAATAATCCAATCTACAACCCACAATCATATGTTAAAGTGTGTGTATGTGAAACTAAAGGTTTAAGAATACTTGTTAAATGAGTATATGACCAGAATCAAGTGATAACAATGTGAGAGTTTGTAAACTTGAATATTTCAAGAAGTAT
>NW_011500223.1:0-604 GCF_000495115.2 Populus euphratica
CTCTTTTCCATTTATCATCTTAAAACATAGATACCACTCTTGAAAAATTGAAATAGTATTTTTCCGCTTTACCTTAGAATGCGATTACAAAAATTTATCATGCTAGATATGTAAGATTGAGGTTGTTAATGAATCATAGAATTTCTGAAGATATTCGATGACTGATTGAAGCAAAGATCTGATTATTAGGTGAGTCCTCTAATTCCTTTATTTCACACATGCTTAGAACAAGTAAAAGCACTTTTGTAAAGAAATGTCGTGCAAAATGACTAAGAGTCTGTCATTAATATGTCAAATGGACTTGTAATGTGCAATATCATTTTTTAGGAATGATATCTATAAATCATGAAGATAAAATACAATTCATTAAGGATGCCCTGATTAAGGAGTCCTTAGATAATCTTCTATTGACTCTTGAGACGCATTAAAGTGGAGATGTGTATCGTGCAATTCATGATTTATGGTTATTATTCCATAAAGAACATGCTTGATATAGTCTTGGAAATCTAACTAAAAAAGTCCATATTTGTTGGTTTTTAAAAAAACTAGATGGGAAGCCTATCCCCGACCCATAGAGGGCGTTTAGCATAAACTTGGACGTAAA
>NW_011500223.1:637-16162 GCF_000495115.2 Populus euphratica
TTTGTTAGTGTTCGTTATTTCAGGTGATATCTTCTATACTCTATCTTTCTACCTTAGAACATTGAGGACAATGTCTCGTTTTGGTTGGGGGGAGAGGGTAGTAGTTGATATTAAAAAAAAATAACTGTTTTTTTTTTTTCATAAACCGTTTGTAAATTGTTGTTATTAAGATGGCAGAGTAAGGAAGAATTTTATTGATTCTTAAGACGTATCTTGGTTAACATTTTTTAATGGTTATTTATAATTTTCATAACAAGGTCTATCAAAATACTTCTTGAAATATTCAAGTTTATAAACTCTCACATTGTTATTACTTAGTTCTGCTCATATACTCATTTAATACGTATTCTTAAACCTTAATTTTCACACACATATTTTAACATATGATTATAGGTTGCACATTGAATTATTACATTATTTATGTTCTTTTGTTAAAGGTAACAACTAAGGAAAAGGGATAGTATATAATTTGAAAAAAAAAAGAGCAAAAAAAAAATAATGATAATAAAAACCCAAATAAGTTTGGTTTCCTAGCCTCTCTAACTTAAACAATTAAGCTCGAAGAGGTGTTTTAACACCTAATACCCTAAAGTCAACTGACTTGGGAGCTATCAGCCCAACTCTTGTTACATGGTTGAGGAAAAAAGTTTAAGGGAATTAAATATTGCACTATCTACGTATCAATATCTGAACTCGAGTTACTAAACTTGTAGGGGTGTCTCAACACCTAATGCCCTAAGACCAACTGGTCTGGGAGTCATTAGCCGAAAGCTCGTTACTTGGATTAAAGATGCATTGTGTTTTAAGTTACATGTATATAAAAAAGAAAAGAACAAAAAAAAAATCTTAACCTGAGGAAGTTAACCTTAAATATTAGAAATTATTTTATTTTCTTCTAAGTAAAGCCCCATAACTATATGTTGATATATTAAACATAAAAGAAAGGTTTTGTTAATATCTTGTTTAAGAGGTATTAAGCAGATATATAAATTTAATGAGAGTTTGTTTATCTGGATAGACTAATGGAAGTTAAATGATGAATACCTTACTTTACCCCGGTCTTGCCGGGTTATTTATTACTTCGACACTCCTGCACTTGGGAGAAGACATCAATCTTTTAGTCGTGTCAAGTTTTTGGCGCCGTTGCCGGGGAGGTAAGTTCTTGTATAAATTATAGTATTTATTTTATTTTCTCTTTTCACTTTTCTTGTATATAACTTTGTTTCTTTTCTTTTGTTTCTTTTTATTTTGTTTTCTTCCTCCTTCTTTTGCTTTCTTGTTCTTCTTTTTATTTTATTCCTACACGTGCATGAGAGTGTGGTCACGTACATCAAGTGGTAGACTTTGTAGGGTATCCTCATCATTTTCAGAAAATATGGCCGAAGAAGATAATCAATCACTTCATAATGAGAATAATGAGAATAACCGTGCTAGAACACTTAGAGACCACATGAATCCCACAAGAACAAGTGCACCATCATGCATAGTTTTTCCTCCTGATGCATCTCATTTTAATTTTAAACCAGGTATTATTCAACTTTTACCTTCTTTTCATGGTTTGGAATTGGAAAATCCATACTTGCATTTAAGGGAATTTGAGGAGGTCTGCAACACATATAATAATTTAAATTGTAGCATGAACACCATTAGATTAAAGCTTTTTCCTTTTTCATTAAAAGATAAAGCTAAAACATGGCTACAAAATTTAAGACCAGGATCCATTCGTGCTTGGGATGAAATGCAACAACAGTTTTTAAAGAAGTTTTTTCCATCTCATAGAACAAACTCTTTCAAGAGACAAATCACCACTTTCACTCAAAAACCAGGAGAAACATTTTACCAATGTTGGGATAGGTATCGAGACTTGCTTAGTACTTGCCCTCATCATGGTTTTGAAACATGGAGATTGGTTTCACATTTCTATGAAGGGTTAACACCTAAAGATAGGCAAATGGTTGAATTGATGTGCAATGGAACTTTTGAAGATAAAGACCCTGATGAAGCAATGGAGTACTTAGACTTGTTAGCTGAAAATGCTCAAAATTGGGACACCGCGGGTACTTGTGAGGCACCGAGTAAAACTCAACCTCATACATCTAGTGGAGGTATGTACAACCTTAGGGAAGATCATGACCTTCAAGCCAAGTTTGCATCTTTAGCTAGAAAAGTCGAGGCACTAGAATTGAAAAAGAGTGGTCAATTAAAATCTGTTGAAAACATTGTGTGTCAAATCTGTGAAACAAATGAACACTCAACCAACGATTGTCCAACCTTGCCTTCTTTTAAAGAATGTCTCCATGAACAAGCCCATGCTTTAAACAGTTTTCAAAGGGCCAACCACAACCCATACTCCCAAACATACAACCCTGGTTGGAGGAATCACCCAAATTTCAGTTGGAAGAGTGACAATGCACAAACTTCACAACCACCGTTTCAAGCACACCATAATTTCCAAAATTCTCATGGATATGCACCTCCTTATGCTCCACCTCCTAGAAGAAATCTTGAGGAAACATTGCATGCATTCATTGAAAAGCAAGAGACAATCAATACTCAACTTGCTCAAAACATGACAGATTTTAAAGATACTCTTGCAAAATTAACATCTGCTCTCAGTTTCCAAGAGAAAGGTAAGTTTCCATCTCAAACACAACAAAATCCCAAAGGGCAATACAATGCAAATGCAAGTAGTTCCGGAAGCCAACACATGGATCAAGTCAAATCAGTCACTACTCTGCGCAGTGGTAAGGTTATTGAAAAACCCTCTCTTGAACCTTATGAGAAAGATGATGAGTCAATCTTTGAGGGTAAGGAAGGGGTTGAATCTGAAAATTGCAAAGAAACGACTGATTCACCGCCAGCACTTCCATTTCCTCAAGCCATGACCAAACAAAGGAAAGTCAATCACAATTCTGAAATTTATGAAATTTTCAAACAGGTAAGGATCAATATACCTTTGCTGGATGCTATTAAACAGGTTCCTTCCTATGCTAAATTTTTGAAAGATCTATGCACTGTGAAGAGGAAACTGAATGTGAAAAAGAAAGCCTTTCTAGCCGAACAAGTAAGTGCTATTCTTCAGAATAATAATGCTTTGAAATATAAAGACCCTGGTTGTCCTACAATTTCTTGCTTTATTGGAGAGCATAAAATTGAAAGAGCCTTACTTGATCTTGGTGCTAGTGTGAATTTACTTCCATATTCAGTTTTTCAGAGTCTCAATCTAGGTGAGTTAAAACCAACTTCTATATCTCTTTTACTTGCCGATAGATCTGTAAAAGTGCCTAGAGGAATAATTGAAGATGTGTTAGTACAAGTCGATAAATTCATTTATCCTGTGGATTTTATTGTCTTGGACACAGAACCTGTTGAAGCATGTAATTCATTTCCTGTTATTTTAGGACGTCCGTTTCTTGCAACCTCTAACGCATTGATTAATTGTAGGAATGGACTGATGAAGCTATCATTTGGAAACATGACATTGGAGATGAATATTTTCAACATTTGCAAGCAACCTGGAGATGATAATGATTTACAAGAAGTAGATCATATTGATGAATTAGTTTATGATCAACTTGAATCTACTTTAAGTAAAAATGAATTGGATGAAACTGAAGATTTGCAAATGGTTTATTCTGAGGAAGAAATCACGAATGAAACAAGCACCGAAAATGTTGATGCGAATCTTTTGTCAACAGTGACAACAGATTCGACATCTGACATCACACCAATCGATGATTACTTTCCTAACAAATCCTTACTTTCTCTTAGTTCAATGCCTTGGTATGATAAAAATATTAATTTTCTTGCTTTAGGAGATTTGCTAGCTGATTGGAGTACCCAAGACAAAGAAAAGTTTTTGAACGAAGTGAAGAGCTTTTATTGTGATGACCCTAACTTATTCAAATATTGTCCTGATCAAATATTTCAAAGATTCATTCCCGACAATGAGGTAAGTAGTGTCATTAAACTTTGTCATTCTGAAGCATGTGGAAGTTATTTCTCGTCAAAAAAGACTGCTGCAAAAATCTTTCAAAATGGATTTTATTGGCCCACCATGTTCAAGGACACACATGCATTCTGTAAAACTTGTGAAAATTGTCAAAAAATTGACACTGGTCAAAAAGTTTTGTTTTATGATTCTCAACTCTATGCACTCCCTAAAGAGCTAAGATTAAGATGGACCAATCCTTATGGGGCCTGTGATATTGAGAATTCAATGAATGACAATGATTTTAAGGAAAATGGACATCGTTTGAAAGCTTACTTTGATAATTTTCCTAGTGAAAATGAATCAGTTGGTTTGAATGATCTTGTAGATAAAGGTTGATTATTTTGTTTTTCTTACATTGTTTTTGTGTTTCTTTTTGAGTGATTTTTGCAAGTTTCTTCACCCCGGTCACATGGCGGATAACGGTACTCCGTGACTTAAGTCGGTTCTTTCAGTTTCCCACAATTACTGATATCTGTGTATATATCTGTGCAATTCTTTGAATCTCTCTTCCAATTCTCATTTGAAAATGGACACTAATCTTGAAAAATTGAAAAAGTATTTTCCCGCTCTGCCGTATTAAAGAATTCCTTAAAAGTATTAATATCATTGTCTAATCTTTACATTGATCTTGCATCTTAACGCTCTTGAAGCCTCCTTCTTCTTCTTTTTCTTTTTCTTTTTCTTTATTATTATTATTATTATTGCTATTTTTGTGGATTTTTTGTTATTGTGTTATTGTTATTTGTAATTTATACAATTAATCTCCCTGTGGTTCGACCTTAGTCTTCTTAGGTTTTTTATTACTTCGACACTCCTACACTTGGAAGAAGACATCAATCTTTTGATCATGTTAACAATTAAGGATGAAATGGTGTTTTAACATCTAATACCTTAAAATCAACTGACTTGGAAGTTATTGGCTCAATTCTTATTACATGGGTTAAGAAGAAAAGCTTAAGGGAATCAAATATTACATTATCTACGTATTAGTGTCTGCAACCCGAGTTATTAAGCTCAAAGGGGTGTCTCAACACCTAATGCCCTAAGACTAACTAGTATGGAAGGCATTAGCCGAAAGCTCGTTACATAGGTTAAAGATGCATTGTGTTATATTTATATATATTTAAAAAAAAAGAGAAAGAAGGATATTAATCCCAATCCAAGAAAGTTAACCTTAAACATTAGAACAAAATTATGTTTCTATCCAAATAAAGCCCAATAACTATGTGTTGATATATTAAGCACAAAAAAAGGTTTGTTAATATCTTGGTAAAGATGTATTGAGTAGATATATATATTTAATGAGAATTTGTTTATTTAAATAGATTAATGGAAGTTGAATGGTAAATGTCTTGCTTTGTAGAACTTGTAATTTTTTTTCTATGTTAATATTTTAATTACTAGGAACTAATAATAAGTTGGTTGGGAGATGTGATTAGCACTTAAAAGTGTATTTTTATTAAGATTTTATATCAGGATTTTGCATTTGAAATATCAATAATTTCTAAAATAAAGCATGTTTTATAATAACAAGGCTGATACTATAAAATACCTTTAATTTATAGTAAATGTTCATCTTAAATGCAGGCCTATCACATAAATCAAAGGATTGATTGATGAGTTCAACTACTGAAATTAAGAAGATAAAAAGAGGGTGAAGCTTAGAAAAGAGATGTTAGCTTAGTCCAAACTAGAACATTGTTCAGTCATTGGGTCATATCTAGAGCTGTAAATCTCGGATTTCAATTTGGTTTATATGGCTAGAAAGCTAAGACATAGGCCTAAAAATTTTATGAAATGCAAACTCAATTCTGTTGTTTGGAAGTCCAAACCTTAACAATAATAGAGAAGTTTGAAAATGTCCTATAGCCTAGACATTGTTTAGTGTTCAGCCCATATCTTAAGTTCTAGAAATGACCTTAATTTTTTGTTGTTGGAAAACTAAGATAATTTCCTAGAACTTTCATATATTAAGTATGTTCAAATTCTGATGTTAGCAATGACATTTTGTTTAGACAAGAAGGTAAGGATTGTCACCAAGTCAAGATGTGGCCACCCACTCAATAATTAGTCAACAAATCAATAGTTCTCAATTTTCACCTATAAAAGGAGGCATTTGCTATACATTTAGGCATCTTGATTTTCAAACCAAAATCATGTTCTTGTTCTCTCTTTATTGTAATGCTTAAGTTTTACTTATATTATTCTCTTGTTTATACTTCTCATTTCATTTTCTTTACTTAGTTAACTTTTATCTTATTTATGTTCTTATTTTGTATATTCATATTTCTCTATTTTATTATATTTAGCTAAGTTTATTATGTTAAGGTGAAAAAGTTACACTAATGGTGTAAGAATAAGTATAGTATAAACTCAACGTGGACCTTAATGTTTGATACTAACATATTTTGTATTTTTATCTTGTTCACTTTTAATACTTTGCTTGTTAAATGGTTAAATCTAGATTTGTGTTGTATAACACTTGGTACAACAAATACTTGGCACTTGTATAACCAACACTTGTGTTATGAAAGGAACTTGATTTGTTGTTAACATAAATTATAATCATGAATACCTGACAACATTTACAAGTATTAGCATTATTCAAATAAAATAACTAATGTAATCATGTTAACAATTTATAATCTGATTGGAACCTCTTTTGTGTGTGGTTTCCAGTTAAGTAATAAAAAGAGTTTATACTATACTTGTTTGAAATACCATTAATGGATCTTCTAACCTTGACATTTGTTTTTATCATTGTTTAATCCTCACATTAATCTTACATCTCAAAGTCCTCTTTAACTTATTATTATTGTTGTTGTTGTTGTTGTTATTTATACAGTTAACCTCCTTGTAGGTCGACCCTGGTCTTGCAGGGTTATTCATTACTTTGACACTCCTTCACTTGGAAAAAGACATCAATCTTTTGGTCGTGTCAGTTTGTATTTCCTTAATCTTTTAAATAACTTCTTTAAAACTTAAAATTGACTCTCTCATTTATTGGACTTGACAATCATATCATCCACATGCACCTCAATTTCTTGTGTCCATCATATCATGAAATAAAGTCATCATAGCCCTCTGATAGGTGGCCCCTGTATTCTTCAACCTAAATGGCATAACCTTGTACTAGAATTTTCCCTAGAATATAACAAAGGTTGTTTTCTCCTTATCTTCAAGCTTGAAGAGAAATGACGAAGGTTCTTTTATAGCAAGTTTCCAAGTATGTTTATGCTGCTCTATTAATTTTATGAATTCTTTGATATTATTTTCATCTCATTCTTCTTTTTCCATAGATACCACATATTATTATAATTTGACCATTCATTCTTGGTGTTAGGTGTATGTGATATTACAGAAGATCCGCTTATAGGATTTTTAAAAGTGAAAAGTGTTTGTTTTAAATGCATAAGTAAAATAAAGAGACAATTTTAAAAAATTAGTGATCTCATCATTTAGAAAAGTAGGATCATTAACAAAGATAAAACCTAGTTAATAGAGAAAGTGAGCCTCAATTGTCAACCAAAAAGAGAAAAGAAAGGCAAATAAAAGCAATGATAAAAGCATTTTAAAACAAGTAATGTTGGTTTACATTTTAAACACTACTAGAGCTTCATGGGTCACTTAGTTTTGATACTTCTTACCTTTAGCCAGCTTTCACATGAAGGTCTTGGTGGAGACTTCTTCTAGAGTATGAATGGTTAATTGCGGTAACATTTTCAATATGGCTCGAAGCTGAGTATCAAAGATATAAGGGAGATCTTGGTTGGAGTTTTTCTTAGTTGATCTATTATGCAGTATTCATTGTGTCTTATCAATATCAAGACTCCATTCGACTGTTCCTCAATTATAGGTTTTCTAACCTTAAGTTCCCTGTCAAGATTTATCACATCCTTGCCTTTAGCTTTTCTTAGCTCTTTCTACGTGAAGTAACGATCACTCTGAATTAGCCCACTGATCTCAATTTGGAACAAAAGAACATGAGTTTTGATCTTCTTTATTTGCATAAGAAGGTTTAATCAAGATCAGTTTGGGTGGCCCATTAATTGTTGGTTGGATACTATATGCCTCCAATTGTTTCTCTTAACTTTCTATAATCCTCACCTCATTACTACCCTCCATAAGCCCAATCCTTAACTCTCTTGTTAGTATTATATCCCTTAACTATCATAAAATTGATTGGTTTAATCTTGAGTATCAATAAAAGCTCAATCGATATTGTTTGAGTCCTTCTCTCGATTCTTTTTCCCCTTTATATATCTTTAATTCAAATCTTTCTTAAAAAACCTCTATTATCAGGTTTGGAAAAGCTAAGAAAAACCATCAAATATGGCTGACATGTCAATAGGTAGCCGTTATTGAGGAAAAAGTAAACAATTTAAAATCATGCTTTTTAGGACCCCTAACCCAATAATTAATCACTGCTTTTGAAGCTTCGCCTGCCCTATAAAAACCGCCCATAGTCAATTTGTTTTAGATAGCACAAGCTAGACAGAAACCTTTTGGTAGAACTTAATACAATCCTCATATGATGTCTTTTTTCTTTCATGGAACTCACAATGGTCACCTCTTTTCATGTGATACTTGACATCCATTTGAAAAATCTCTGATTATTTCTAACTATACTAATATGTCATACAATATTTTTTCGGATGCCTTCAACACCTTGTCTTTACCTTATGACTTCTGCCATACTTACTTTGTTGTTACCTGTAATATGGTTAGGTTACAATAGCAAATTAACATTGGGTAAATCTTTGAAAGTCACTCATCTTATCTTGATGAGTTCTAACAACCATTTCTTGAAAGCATAGTTGGTTACAATACTATGGTTTTTCTAACAACCATTTCTTGAAAGCATAGTAGGTTGCAATACTATGGTTTGGATTACCAGCGTAGTATTCACAAGTCAAATCTGGCTTGTACTAGATGGGAAAACGTAGTTGTAGTTGTGGTACAAAGATAGGAGCTGTGTGCCCAATACTCAATAATTTGATGTATAAATCTTTCGAGGGCATAGGTAGAGGTGGTAGAAGCTCCATAGTATATCTTGTATTAATATTTTGGTTAGTAGAAAAAGGAGAATGGGAGTTTGGGTAAGGAAACTGATTGCGTAAAGAGAAGGTACTAACACCGTTAACACTTTTTACTTGAGGTAAGCTACATCATTTAGTTTTCTTATATAAACTAAGAAAATATTGTGTTTTCTAACTTTTGTTCAATTTAGGGTTTAAGAAAGGAGTAATGATGTTTTTATCTAATTAAGTTAAAAACCTAACAGTCATATTGCCAACATAAACAAAAAAGAAAAAAAAAACCTAACATATCTTATCTATAAGTTCATATCTTGTATATTAAAAGAAAAAATTATTTTGGTATTTTTAAAATATAGATGAAAATCCATTAAAAATTTATAAACTTGTTTTAAAATCCATGCAATATTTTTTTTTAATATGCAAAAATATTTTAAATTTTCTTTGAAATATATGCTAAAATAATTTTAGAATTTTTTACCATATACAAGAAAAAATATATTTTTCAGGCTTTGTTTGATAAAAATTCATTTTTTCTTGAAAACAAACTATCCCAAATAAGTTATGGGGGTGTTTGTCAAACACACTATTAAACCTAAAAAAACCCTTAACAAAAATATCAAACTAAACAGGGTACAAGAGACCTTTTGACTTAATTTTTTTAACCCGATCCTAACCTAAAATTTTTTGTTTCACTATAAATCAAACAAAAAATTTTGATTTCACCCAAAAACAACTTAAAAACCAAAGCCAGAAAAAATAATATTAAACACGGAAACTTAAAAATTCTTAAAACTAAACCAAAAAGAAACAACACAAAAACCCCTAAACAAAAATGTCAAGTCAAATAGGGTACAAGAGACCCTTTGACAAAATTTTATTTACCCGACCTTAACCCAAAATTTTTTGTTTCATTATAAACCAAACAAAAAATTTTGATTTGACCTAAAAACAACTCAAAAACAAAACCAAAGAAAAAAAAAATATTAAACAAAAAAAACATAAAAATTCAAAAATTCTTAAAACTAAACCAAAAATAAAGAAAAAAAAACACTTTAACTAAACCTGGCAACGCGGGTTCCAAATTAGACAAGATTTGGTCACAACGAAGTCACATACATGTTGGAAATTATGCAATTATCAATAATCTTGCATCCAATCACTTCAATTATCATTAAAGCACCATGATTTTATCAAAATGGATTTCATTTCTAAATCGAAATCCTATGATTAAAAGCCATTGAAATCATGTTATTGATGCTAATAAACATTAGATTATTGGTTAATCATGCAAAATGAAGGGTTTTGGGCAAATAAATAAAACAAAACAAATCAAAATCATATAGTTAAAGCAATATTCTTGGAAAAAACACATAATAAATAAAAGAACATTTAATGTCAACCAACAACATGGCTCTCAAACTAGACCAAATATGGGCAAAATTAAGACATATACATGTTGGAAATCA
The DNA here is from genome assembly GCF_000495115.2 of Populus euphratica. Classification (NCBI taxonomy): domain Eukaryota; kingdom Viridiplantae; phylum Streptophyta; class Magnoliopsida; order Malpighiales; family Salicaceae; genus Populus; species Populus euphratica. The sequence goes on from NW_011500223.1 coordinate 11,137, forward strand.
TGCAAGAAGCAATAATATATTCTCCATTCACTACAATTATCGATATATCATCATGATTTGGTCAAACTAGGTTTCGCTTTAAAACCAAAACCCTAAAATTAAACCAGTTAAACATATTATTAAAGAGAATAAACACTAGATTATTCGTTAATCATGCCTATGAAAGTTGTATGTGTAAAAAAATAGACCAAGATTAGTCTAAATATAGGGGTTGAGGCAATGTTCTCTCAAGAATACAAAGAACATTGCATAAACCCAGGGAAAAAAAAAAACATAGCCATACCAAAAAATTATAGTCACTATCGAGCCTAGAAATCATAGCCATACCAAAAAATTATAGTCACTGTCGAGCCTAGAAATGGATCATTTTTACTTCTAAAACATGTCTTTTTATCCCAACAAGTCATAATAAAACAAATTAACAAAAAAAATCAAAATCAAACAAGAGTTGCCACATCCAAAAATACATCAACTTAAAACAAACTATATTTTCACACAATATGAATTCAAAATTAGTTTTCTAAACCCATTTTGAGCATGAACAGACGTGGCAAACCTAGGGTAAAACACCATTATTTTAATATATAAAGCTTAAGTTAAACAAAAATAAAAACAAAAACAATATTACAAATCAAAATAAATTTAAACAACTTTAATGTAATAAAAACAAAAACAATATTATAAATCAAAATAAATTTAAACAACTTTAATGTAAGAAAAACATGAAAACATTCAAAATAAACATCATTAAATAAAAACACAATAACAAAAAAGGGAATAGAACATTACTTTTTGAGTATTCAAAGCTTTTTTCTATGCTTATAAACATAAATATAAAATAAAAAACATCAAAAGTAGGCCACAAAAGACCTACTTTTGGACTAGAAAAGTATACATAAAATAGCTATTCTCTCTTTGTTTTCTTTTGGAAATTTTTTCTTCTCGTAAACTTGCAAAGCTAATAAATCTTTTATTTAGACTCTTGGATCTTTACACTTGTGTTTTTTTATTGATATATCTTTTTCTTTTCTTATCTTTTCTTTTCTTTTTATCCTCTCCTCTCTCTGCCCTTTTCTTTTCTCTAAACTTGGGTATTTGTAGGCTTTTGCTAGGGTTTTGATTTCATTTCTGACCTCTTGATCTTGAAAGAAAGCTTGTAAACTTTTATAAGAACCCATTAAGAAGGCTTTATATGTGAACACATGAAAAGAAAGTTTTTGAGTGAAAATTGCATTGTCAGTGCTGCTTGGATTACTCACTTTCTAGGCCTTGTTAGAGTAATTTTGATGTCATCATTACTTAAGACCATTGAAAGTTGGTAAAAAAGATTCACACCGTTCATTTGAATATAACCTTGTTTAATTTGAATGTTTGTAGCTCCACATTCATTTATTTGAAGTTGCTAACTTGATTAGCCAAAACTATAAAAACAGAGGCCACTCGACCAAACGACGTGTCACTCACCTTATTTTCTTTAAGTCTGAATGATGCATCATTTAGTGTTTTTTATTTAGGATTTGAAAATTTTAATTGAGCCCTTATTCTTCCAATTTCTTTTAATTGCACCTCTAATTACTTTCAAACTTTTAATTTCATGTCATTTTAGCTCGATTAATAACTGCTAAGTTGGCCGCCTTTTTCATTTTGAACATTAGTTCTAAATTTGTGCATTTTGACCCTCAATTAACAAACAAAATTTCATTTTTTTTAATTTAGCTCTGATTTGGTCAATTTAAGCCCCTATGTTCGTAACTTTTTCAATTTGATCATTGGTTTTGAATTTCTTTAATTAAGTCCTTAATTGTCCATTAAACTTAAATATTTATCTAACTAAGTCCCTGATTTGAGTAAATTAACTCCTAAAAATTATAATTCAACTCCCAGACTTTAATTTCTTCCAATTAAAGCTTAAATTAACTTTAAAAATTAGTTTTTCTTATAATTAAGCCCTCGATAAATTCATATAAACCTTGAAAAATTCTAATTAAGTCCTTAAACATCTAATTTTGAATTTTCATCATCAAATTGAATTTTATTTACTAATAGAACCTTCATTAGTCGAAAATACATTGTTAAATTTTTTAATCTTGTATATTTGATCTTCCTTAACTAATCTTCGACAATTTCCTAAGCATTTTAGTACACTCTTCTTACTGATATATTTTGTTTAATGTTCTTCCAACATTTTTTTATTTTTTTTATTTTCTCTTCCTTTTTTTTATTTTTTGGCTTATGTGGGGCCCCAAAATGAGTAATAACACATGTACAATAATTGTGTACAACATCTTATTGCACCTCTATTAATTTTTTTTACAATGGTTGAGGGTCAGGATGGTTTCAACCAACATAGCAATAACATAATTGATCTATGTGTTTTTATACTCTCCAAATACAACGACATCTTTTAAACTTATTACACTTATTAACTTTGGAAACAACACAAGCTAAATATGCCCAAAAAATTGGTTTACCTTTTTCCACCAGGGATCCATGCTTTGACCTTTTCCTTTCTAGCTCAGCTTTTAGTAGTTTCCACTTCAAATCACTTGCATCTTTAAAATTTTAATCAGATTAGGAATACTAAGCCACTTTAACAACTCAGGAATCACCTTGTCATCTTTTAAACGGAAATAGACTTTATATAGATAGTTGGGAAATTCCATCAACATTCTATATTCTTTTAAGTGGGACATAGATCCATATCCTTGAAAGAAAAACATATGTAATCGTGATCCCAACAATTAACCAAAGCTTTAATTGTCAGGTTCAATATGTTTATCTTCATAATTTCTAGTAGTCACCACAGTCACCATACTTCATAAAAACACTATCTTATCAATATTCTGAATTTAGGACATCAAGTTTTTCACCTTGTTCATTGTGTAATTCATGCTTTTGATCAGTGATAGCTTCCTTACATCGTATCTAGAGCAATCTCCTTCTAATAGTTGTGACAATTCAGAATTATACCCATATTCTATGGTGGTGAATTTAGCAGTGTTGGCCATCTTATTGTTCACAAGTCCTGTAATTCAACATGCTTTATGGTAAGGCTTAGGGTTCATGTAAAACAGTTATTATGGAGCATAAACCATAAAAGAATGTTCTAATTCTTTTACATGAGACAAAGGATAAGTTCACTACTCAATCTCTAAAAGGATCTCTTATTGTCATAGTAATTATCCTCGTAAAGGCAAAAGATGGCACATGTATCAATTATTGTCAATCTAAGCAATCAGTGAAGAGTTGGGATGTACATAAACTTAGATCTTGATAAAAAGTTATAAGGTAAGTTGTTAGTACCCCACTTAACTCAAAGTTTCATAGTGAGACCTTAAAAAGAAAAAAAAGAGAGAAAGAAACAGTGATATATAAATGTTTTCCATCCATATCCAATACACTATGTATGTATTATGTGCTAAAGATTTTTAAACAAAAAATAAATATATTAAAAAAATAAACAACAATCGACATATATCATAAACAAAAAACAAAGCCTTGTCTCAAGGCCCCCAATGAAGTTTTTATCTTATCGCACATATGCAGCGTTGCAGCTACTCTTCCTAGACGGTGTTTAAGAAGGGGAGTTGTTACCTACTATTATTTGAGGTAAGCTATATTTTTTATTATTATTTATTAAAGTACGATGATGTTTATCTCTAACAAATTATTATGAAGGATTTGCTACGATAAACAAACCTTGAATTTCAAGATCAAAAACTCGGTATGAGAAGGCAAAATATCCTCAATTATTAATAATGAGGCTTCTTTCGAGGTAAAATTAGAATCTTTACTACCGAATCATTCCAAATAATACTAAAGATAAAATTCATTGCGGATTATATCTTTATATTAGAAGTGAATGAGTTGTATTATTCACAATAATATTTTGCATATTAATCTCAAACAAGTTTTTTTATCCTTATATTAAAATGAATAATAAAGTTATTATCTCTAAGCATATTTTGGATATTAATTTCTTGTAGAGTTTTCTATCCTTATATTAAATGTGAATAAAATTTTCTTTTTAAAAATAATTTCTAAATATTTTTTTAAAATATAGATCAAAATCCTTTAGAATTTTACAAACTTGTTGTAAAATCCATGCAATATATTTTTTTAAAAAAAAAAAACATGCCAAATTATTTTAAATCTTCTTTAAAAAAAAATGTTCAAATAATTTTAGGATTTTTAGCCAAATGTAAGAAAAAAGAAAATATTTTATTTTTTATATTTTTAGGCTTTGTTTGGCAAAAAGTCATTTTTCTTTGTAATAAAACTACCAAAAATAGGTCTAAGAGGAGTTTGTCAAACATACTCTTTAACAAAAATATGGCAAATCAAACAGGGTCTCAAACCTTTAACCCAACCGGGTTGACCCAGCTAAGTTGATCCGAATGGGTTGACTTGAAATTTTTTTTTTCGACTATAAATTGAATAAAAAATCCTAATTGGACTTGAAAAAATCCCAAAGCCAAAAAATAGATTACACCCAAAAAATACAAAAGCATACAAATTCTTGAACAAAACAGATAAACGCACAAAAAAGATGAAGAACACCGAACATGAACCTAGAAAATGGGTTCCAAAACAAACTAGATTTGGTAAAAATAAAGGCACATACATGTTAAAAATCATGCAAGGATAAATGATCTAGCAACCATTTACTTTGATGATTTCTTAAACATCATGATTTTGTCAAAAGATGTTTCATTTCTAAACTGAAATCCTAGGATTAAAAACTATTAAAATCATGTTCTTGATGTAAATAAACACTAAATTATTGATTAATTGACACGATCAAAGAGTTGATGTCTTATCCCAAATGCAATAGTGTCAAAGTAAAATAACCTAGCAAGGCCGGAGTCGAACCACAGGGAGGTGAATTATATAAATTACAAATAAAGAAAAAGATATGAAGAGAATAATAACAGAAAAGGAGTTGAAGAAAGTTTTAGGATGTGATATTGATGTAAGGATTAAACAATAACAAAACATATGTCAAGGTTATAGGATTCACTAATGG
>NW_011500223.1:16483-32652 GCF_000495115.2 Populus euphratica
TGATTATTGATATTGTTGGCTGGCTAAAATGTCATTGCTAACATTAGAATTATAGCCCCCTGAGTTATGGAAGTTGTGGGCAATTGTCTCAGCTTTCCAACAAAAAAAACCAGAGCTCATTTGGACTTCTAGAACTCAAGATATGAGCCAAAAACCGAATAGTGTTTGAGCTGCAGGATAGCTTCCGACTTCTTCATTGTTGCTACGATTTCAACTTGAAAATGGTAGGATTGAGTCTTTGAGTCCCCTAAAATTTGTAGGTCTATGTCTTATCTTTCCATCCATATAAAGTGGACCTAAATCCGATATCTACAGCTCCAGATATGATCCAATTACCGAATGGTGTTCGAATTTGAACTGCACCAACAATACTTTTCTAAGTTTGACCCTCTCTTTGTCCTTTCAATTTCAATACTTAAACTCATCAATCAATTCTTTTATTTATTTGATAGACCTGCACTTAAGATGAATATTTACCATGAATTAAAGGTATATTATATTATTAGACTTGCTAATACAAAACATGTTTTTGTTAGGGAATTTAATGATACTTGAAAATTACCCTATCAAGTTATATGAAATACCCAATCTAAAAATTACCATAAATCCTTTTTTTAATGAGAATACACTTTTAAGTATTAATAATTAATCATGCATAAAAAATGATTTGTTCAAAGAAATGAACAAAAATTGATATAAATTAAAGGGCTAAGACAATATTTTTCCCAAAAACTGAAAGAACATTGCCCACAAACCAAAAAAAAAAAACCCAGCAATGCCCTGCCACTACCAAGCCGTATAAATAGGCATTGTTGGCTTCTAAAACATGTCTTTTTTTATCCCAACAAGTCACAATAGCATACACAAACATGTTTAAATTCAAAAAACTAACAAGAAAAAAAAATCAAAACATCAAAATCAAGTATGAAATACCCAATCTAAAAATTACCAACCTAAAACGACCTACATGTTCATATAACATGGATTTAAAGTTAGTTTTCTTAGCACATTTGGTGCATGAATAGACATGGCAAACCTAGAATAAACATCCTTGCTTTAACATGTATAGCTTAAGCTAAATAAATACTAAGACAACACACACACACACTACTAAAACAACAACTTTAATATATAAAAAAACTTCAAAAAAAATCATTAAATAAAAAAAATACAACAACAAAGAGATAAATGTAAAGTCACTTGTTAAGCATTTGAAACCTCTTTTCTATGCTTGTAAACATAAATATAAAATAAATTAAAAATACCATAAAATATCTACTTTTAGATCAGTAAGGTATATTAAAAACAATTACTCTCTCTTGGCTTTTCTTTGAAAAATTTTACTTCTTACAAACTTGCAAAGTTTTAGAAAATTTTTTATTTAAGATTTTGAGCTCATACACTTATGTTTCTTATTAATACCTTCTTCTCCTCTTCCTTCCATTTTTTTTTATTTCTTCCTTTTTTCCTTTTTTTATCTTGAAAGTGTACTTATAAGGTATTGCTTGGTTTTTTAGAGGTTTTGAATCCTTCCTTCTTCCCTTCCTTTCCATTCACAAACTTGATAGGGTTTTTAGAGGACCTGAACAAATGAAAAGAAGGTCAGTTTTCATATGATAGTTCACTATTAAGGCTGAGTAAGTTGTCCACTTTTAAGGCCTTGTCGACATAATTTTGATGTTATTATTGTCTGAGACCACTTGAAGTTGATAGAAGGGGTACACATATTTTATTTGGATATAACCTTACTTAATTTAGAAGTCTGTAACTCTTCATTTTATAGTTTAAAGTTGTTAACTCAATCAGTCAAAACTGTCATAATAGAGATACAAGCTAACAAATGACATGGCATTCACCTTCTTTTCATTATGTCTGAACAAGATGTCATTTAGTGTTTTTAATTTGGAATTGATAAATTTTTATTAAGTCCCTATTCTTCCAATTATTTTTAATTGCACCTATAATTGCCTCTAGACTTTTATTTTCAGACAATTTCACCCTGTTAAACCTAATAGCCAACTTCAAAGTTGACAGCTATTTTTATTGATTCTGAATTTGTGCATTTCAATTCTCAATTGACCAACAAATTTTTAATTATTTTAATTTAAATCCCTTATTTGGTCAATTTCAACCCCTACATTCACATGCCTTTTTTAATTTGGTTCTTGGTTTTGGATTTCTTCAATCAGTTCTTAATTGTCCATCAAACTATAATTTTTATGTAATTAAGCTCCTAATTTGATCAAATTAATTCTTAAAAATTACAATTCAACCTCCAGACTTTAATTTGTTCCAATTAAAGCCTAAATTAACTTCAAAAATTATTTTTTTTCATGTAATTGAACCCTCAATAAATTCAATAAAACCTTGAAAAATTCTAATTGAATTCTTAAATATCCAATTTTAAATTTTTCCTTAGAATTTTATTAGTTAATAGAGCATTCATCAGTTGAAAATACATTGTTAAATTTTTTAATCTTGTATATTTTGATTGTTTTCAATCTGTCTTCGATAATTTTCTTAACTTTTATGGTATATTCTTCTCACTGATATATTTTTTTTTTATTTTTTTTTTATTTATATAGAAATAGATAATAACAATAATTTACTATATTTTTTTATAGATGTTTCCGCTTCCGTTAAGCAAGAGCTTGTTGCCATCAGCTAAAGGATGGTAACCACGGTCCATGGCAACCGTCGTTAAATTGGTCTTCGTCTCTTTGAGATTAAAATGGAAGGGAACGAGGACTTTATATTATGTCAGCATGATATTTGTATTTAATGACGGTGAGAGAGACCGTGTGTTTTCCTGGCTAGGGAACGAGGACTTTAGAATTGCTAGGTCAGTTCTAAATACTGAGTTATTTATAATCATTATAAGATTACCACTTCAAATATTGAACTTTATATCATTTTTATGATTCAACAAATAGTTTTTCAAATATTTTTGCATAATTAATATTTATTGTATTGAAATTTGTTTCTGTTTAATAAAAACTACTGTTTTCATTTTCTTTTCATATATTTATCATCTGAACACATTATCTAGGATCTTTGAATTTTTTTATAGTATAAGAATTAAAAATTTAGAATTAAAACCTTTGAAATGAATAAAAGAGAGAAAAAAAACTCCTGATTAATTAAGGGCCTCTAATTTTGAGTATAAATTAATAGAGTCCTGAGGGCAACAAGCAAGCCGACATAATTGGTTCTTACCTAAAGCCAGCTGGTTTAGCGGGGGAATGGAGCTGGGGATGTGCGTCCACATTGAGATATTCCCCGTTTCCCCCGGCATGGAAAATTGCTTTGTCAGTTCAATGAAATCAGCAGTTCCCTTCGGTGCACGTCAATTTCAATGCCGAAAGATGGTGTAAACAAAGGGAAGCTCCCTCTAGTCATCTGCCTGAATAAAAATATCCGTGATAGGTCTCTAAATCTCCAAATATGTCTTCATGAGAATCTTTAAGGCGAGATTTCCATGTCTCTATGTTGTTTATATGAAAATCGTGATGCGAGGTATCTATATCTCTAAATGTATCCCTATATAAATCTTCATACCATGTCTTCGTATCTTCAAATGTCTTTATTGAATCTCCAAATATATTTTCAATGTGGATCAAGGATCCTTCTCTAAAAATGTTGACAAAAGTTTAAACAAAGAAAACTCTTATATAGTTATTTTACTAGACATAAAATGATTAACATTCAAATGCCATGATAATACGATAATATTCTAGCTATCACAAATAGTAAAATTTATACTTCATATATTTTTTTCCTTGCCTATACTAGCTAAGTTTTTCTAACATGTATTTTTAAAATACTTGAAAAGAAAATGATAGTATAAAAAAATAAAATATTGTTTGGGTTATTGCCAAAATAGAGTGACAAAAGCTACCCTATATTGTCTATGTTATGGCTCAAACACCATGGCCACCACCAACCACCCCGTATTGTTTGTGGTCACTAATAATATCAGGTTTTTTAAGCCAAGGCCTAAATAACTAAATGTTTTCTTCCTCTTCTCATCTTTCTGAAACACATTATTCAATATGAATACATTGAATATTTTTTTAGCTACAAGAATTTTTTTTACTAGTGCATCACCAGGCACACCATATTTCACTAACTTGTATGAGAATTTTATATATATAAAAAAAATTCAATTTGTAATCTTGTATTATTTTAAAATCAAGTAAAAATAGTATAATTATTTGTTAAAAAAAATGGAATAATGCATATACTTATAGTGTTATCATTGCACATCAAATGATCTATAAAGAACATGTTCACTAACATGATTAAAAAAAAGCAATTAGTTGTTTCATAATTAAGACAATGATACAAACCCTCTGTATATAAAGATCTAAAAACTCACAATCAAATTTATCATTTCTAGCTACGTTACAATAATTTATACTAAGGTACCAAAATTATACAAGTCAAACCCTGGCCCAATATCTATAAAGATATGCTAACGAGAAGTATAGAAGACACCATGAAACTTAGTTAATTATTCAATAAGCAAGAGTAACTCTATAAGAAACTAAGAGTAAAAGTAAACTCTAACACATATGTTTTATTTCTAAATAATTAGTTCATCTCTTATAAATTTTTTTAGAAAGCCTTAATAAAAGCTAAATAATCCAATTTATATCAAGTAAAACATCCTAAATAATTCTAGAAAAATAATAAAAGAGTTATAAGTAAAATAGAAAAATAAATCATATATCAAATAAGAAACTAATGTAATTCCTACATGGTAGCTTCTGGACTTTATCAAAAGACTTTTTTATTGTCCAATTAACATAAGATTTTAACATAATACAAAATAAGGCCTCTAAAATCTTATAGTGAAATTTCATCGTGATTTAACTATTAGATCAAAATTTTGTTTATTAGCATAAAACTGTATGTTAGGAAAAATAGCCCAAAACCACCTTGAATGTCCTTGAATGATAAGGAAACCTTGCTAATGAAAAAATCCATAAAATAAAAGGAAACACAAGTTGCTTATATGAAAACCCTTGCTAAAATAATCTCAATTGTTGCCACTATGTTTTTCTTATAGAAAATAAATCCTTACTAAATAATAAGTTCATATATCCTAAGAAAACAAATAACAAAATTCATACAACCACTTTTAGTCTGACTTTAAACATATTGTTCTCTCTTATCTGGATGAAAATCTTAAGATATCTAGTTTTTATTCCATTTATAATCTAATTAAGATTCCATTAATAGTTATATATGTGTCAGAAATCGTATAAAAAAAAAATCTAACTTGACAGATTTGTAATATGTTAATCTAAATATCTAAAATTATTCCAATCAATTTCTCTTAGATCCTTTTAGTTTCGGATCTTATAATAATCTCAATTGATATGGATTATTTGGTGATGATCGTTGATTCACATGAAAAAACTTAATTTATTAAGAGGCCTTTATTATACCTAGAAAATATACTAACTAGGTGGTTGATAACTTTCATATATATATATATATATATATACATATAGGCTTATTTCACATTATTTATCAATTACTTAATGCAAAAATATATATAAGAAGAATATGTAATCGTCACTAACATGGATAAGACATTATAAGAGGGACAACAATAATAATCAACATAAAAGTTTGTCAAATAGATTCACTATAAAAAATTATATTTTTAAATTTTATTAATTAATATTTTTTCTAATCAAACTCAACGTTATAGCTCTTGTGGGACACATTCCCATGCCTCTCTATTCAATAAGCCTTTAAAGTTTCTATTTTGTGCCTTGAATCAAGTCTTTCTAAATGTATTCTTAGTTTTCTCATCTCTTAAACCTAAATACAAAAAATGGAAAAGACCATTCCTAAATTTGTTAGAGTTGTGATACATGTATAAATTTAATAAAAGTCCTCCAAATGCAAAAACAAGAAAAGAAAAAAAAAGAAAAAAAGAAAAGGGTCAAACTTTCTTATAATTTAATTTTGAATGAAAACAGATGTAAAATTAAGTGTAATTTAATAAAACAATTATATTCAAGATAATCATTCATTATAGTATAAATAGTAATAATTATATGTATAAATAGTAATAATTATATGTTTTGCCATCATGAAAAAGATAAATTAAGATTGTTTGAGCAACTCACAATTATTGATCTCTTATCAATTCAATCAAAGTAGTCAAGTTAGAATCATTATCTATCTTTATTAAAATTCAATTATTGAGGGCTTGGATCTTTCTATTTTTTATTCTTAGTAAACCTGTTTATATTTTTAATGATTCTTTCTAATCAAATTATAAAGCTAAATCACCAACCTAGATTGGATAGTCAAGCCAAAATGCAATCAATTATATGTAAATGAATTGAAAAGAAAGAAAAAAAGTTAGACTCTATGGGTATGAATGTTCTACTATTATCTATAATTGGTTTTATTTATATTTTAAAATATAAGTAATATACGTGGTATCATTTGAATCTTTTAATTGAAGTTAGAAGATTTTATACTGTCAAATTATTTATAAAAGATTATATTTAATCAATCTTCAAAAGTTTATGGTTTCAAAAGAATTTGTTAGTTGAAACAATCAAAATCTGAGGGGGAAGAAACTAGATCTGTCCCACCTCAAGGGTAATTTTAAATTAACCCTCTATACTATATGCTAAAATAAAAAAGTAGAAATGTCACCAAATGCAATTTTTTTAGGAATAATTTAATCATTCATTATAGTATAAATAGTAATGATTATATGTTTTGCCATCATGAAAGAGATAAATTAAGATTGTTTGAGCAACTCACAATTATTGATCTCTTATCAATTCAATCAAAGTAGTCAAGTTAGAATCATTATCTATCTTTATTAAAATTCAATTATTGAGGGCTTGGATCTTTCTATTTTTTATTCTTAGTAAACCTGTTTATATTTTTAATGATTCTTTCTAATCAAATTATAAAGCTAAATCACCAACCTAGATTGGATAGTCAAGCCAAAATGCAATCAATTATATGTAAATGAATTGAAAAGAAAGAAAAAAAGTTAGACTCTATGGGTATGAATGTTCTACTATTATCTATAATTGGTTTTATTTATATTTTAAAATATAAGTAATATATGTGGTATCATTTGAATCTTTTAATTGAAGTTAGAAGATTTTATACTGTCAAATTATTTATAAAAAATTATATTTAATCAATCTTCAAAAGTTTATGGTTTCAAAAGAATTTGTTAGTTAATTCAGGGAGAGCATTGAAGCAATCAAAATCTAGAGGGGAAGAAACTAGATCTGTCCCAAACCTCAAGGGTAATTTTAAATTAACCCTTTATACTATATGCTAAAATAAAAGAGTAGAAATGTCACCAAATGTAATTTTTTTAGGAATAACTATAAAAATACCCCTTAATGGGGTTATCAATTGGGTACTTCACCAACTGATTTTACTGGTTGACTTTTAATTTGGTCCGCCCGACTTGTTGGAATCCTTTGGCTAATTTGGTCACAAAGTTTGACCTCGAAAGGCTAGTTAGGTTGGGTTGTATTTATTTGGTTAAATTTTATATAATTAACTTAAACCAGTTTTTTGGAAATATTATTTGGTCATGGACATATATGACATAACCTTAGTGGCAGCATAAAATGGGGTATAATATTATATTTTTGTTTTTAAGATTTGAATTTTGGGTTAGCACTCATAAGAATTTATTAAATTAGTTTTAATATATTATATCGACATAAAATGTGTTTCCCCTCTACTCCCCCTGTTTCCTGCACACAAAAAAAAATGATGCACGGGAATCACAAACGCGTCATGGTAAAATTAGATAATACACACTTAATTTCTCACGAGTTAGATTTTTTTTAAATAAAAAAATTATATATACAATATTTTTGTAATTAAAAAATTTTTAAGTTGAACTTAATTTCTCACGAGTTAGATTTTTTTAAAATAAAAAAATTATATATACAATAATTTTGTAATTAAAAATTTTTTAAGTTAAGATTAAAGAATTTATACATATATATATATATATATATATAAATAAATAAATAAATAAATAATTATGCATACTATTAAATAAAAAACCATCAACAATAACTAAAAAGAAAAATAGAGAAATTAAGAGACAAATACAAATTAATATATTTAATCTTACAAGCTATAATATTTACTCAGTTGTATATGCTAAATTTATTTATTAAAATTTTTTATTTAAATAAACGATAATAGAAATAGAGACACAAATTAAATTGATTAATTACAATAAAAAGAAAAAAAAAACATTATAAAAGGTTGCATAAATATTATCTAAAAATATTTTTTTAATTTTTAAAAATAAAGTTCATTTATACAAATGATTAAAAAAATTATAAATGAATCAGAAAAAAAATCTTCAAAATTTAAATGTATATAAAAAAATAATTTTCATTTGAGAGAGACTCTTTAAAAAAAATGAAAATGAAAATTGCTATTAATCTAAATTTAAATTAAAAAAAAAAGAAGAAAATCTTATAAAAAAATTAATTTAAAAAAAAAACAGCAATTAGGCGCTATTAGGGTTGGCAAGCTAAGTTAGCCCATCTAGCGCACTTCATCAAAAGCCGCACAACTAGGTCTTTATTTGTTTAATTGCAAGTAGGGTAAATAATACATTGTATGCTCCAAATTTTTTTGAAAAAAAAAATTAGAGCTCATGTTTTTTTTACTCAAAAACTTGTTTTAAACCCATTTTTGACCAAAAACACTTAAAACAACAACTTTCTATTTATAGCCTTATAATAACCAAAAAACCATCCTAAAAACTAAAATAACTTGAAATTAAAAATCAAACCAAGCTCATTTATATATTTTCATGAACTTTTAAAAAAAACACTTAATACGAACCTTCCTCATAAAAATGAAACCATTTGATATAAACTTTGACCGTTTTAGTAGTTTAAATCAGTGTTAATGATATTTTTCTCTTTCTATTATTGAAATTAAATGACTTCTCTCTCTCCTCCCTCAACTAATGACTAAAAAATAATAAAAATAAATTTTTCTATCAAAATTGAATTTGAAAAAAAATTAAGACGCCAAAATCTTATAATTTGTGTTATTTTTAAAATTAAAGCACTAAAGTGTAACTTTTTCAAAACTTCTAGCATACCACCCATGTTTGGCATCTTTTTAATTTTTATCCATATTATTTCATTTTCATCATTGCCTAAGAAATTAAAATCAATCAACCTTCAATCAGGATTAATCATCTAAAATAAAATTTTGAGGACTAAAATAATTTTTAAAAAAATAAATAAGGCCACCTACAATCTTTTGTAAAGGGTGAACAATGTTGGCAACATGATGTTCACTCCACATGTTTTAGTTTTTAAGTAACAAGTGCTTAGTTTGCATGTGTTTAGTATAGTAGTATAAGATGTTTTTTAAAAGTATGTTTTTAATTAATAATAAATTAAAATAATATTTTTTATTTGTTCTTAGCAACAACACATTAGAAACATAAATTTTTTCTTAGCAACAACACATTAGAAACATAAAAACGTTTTAATAAAAAATCAATTTAATATTTTTTAAATGAAAAATAATTTGAAAAAACATAGCAAATATAATGATAAACAAGCTCAAAGCTCAATATAAATTCATTGTCACGGTCTACCAGAATACAATTATCTATTATTTTTTTGGTTTAAATATCCAAGTGCTTTTGGAAAAGAAAAAATAAAATTTTCTTTTCTTTAAGTTTTATGCAAGTTATTAGATTAGATTAGACACTATACTAAAACTCCTAGATTAAATATTATAGTTTTGTTTTTATTCATCCTTAAACCTTTTTTTTTAATTGCATTCTTCTATATCCAAAATTAATAAATAATTTATCAAAATCTATTAAGGATGAGAAAAATAATACATGAACAAAACCCATGTCCAATTTGAAATTCAAAGAAAAAGTTCTTGTTCATCCTCATATTTTCATTTTTTTTTTATTTTGTAGTCCTTAAATATTTTGTAATTTTAATTTTATTTTAGAAGTTTATTTTCCTTATATTTCAGTCTCTAAATTTGAGATAAGAGTTACAAAGTCATGAGAGCACTTAAGAACAACATAATATAAGTAATAACAATAAATAAGAGAACACTTATGAACTCCTTAACTACAATTCAAGGACATCAAATTGTTTGAACTTTTAGGATTGTTGATTCTTGAATTGTATAAGTGACTCGTCCTGTATACTAATAATGTATACTAATAATATATAAAGGGTGCCTAAATAAACTTGTATAAATAACGTATGACATGGTTTTTTACTGCTTAGTAAGATAAGAAGACAATGGTTGTTTGTTATAAAATTTCTAAAGATCCAACATCTAGAAACTAGTTAACCTTTATTTGCTTAGATGAATTGTTTTGGATTTGGATAGACTAGTTCAATGAGGTAGTTTGACAAGCTAAAACATAGTGAAGGTTTAGTTGCTCTCTCAAGGAAGGAAGCTAAATTTTGATTAGTCATCTTATCATAATAAAATGAATTAGGTTGAGTTTTTTTAACCTATTTTTAAGTTATTTGATGTCATTATTGGGTTTACTTAAGTCTCTAAAGTGTTTTTTAAATGTTTTGTTGTAAAAAATGGTTGAGAATTGAATTTTTGAATCTAAAAATCATCTAAGCTTATAAATGATTTATCATCTGTTTTTTTTTTAAAAAACAATGATTTTAGTTAAGAGAAATTGGGATTTAATGATGAAGAAGCATTTATGAGTTTTGAGAGTTTAAAGTGATAAACTAAAATTTGTTAAGCTTCCACCATGCGAGTTGGACTTCTATTATCAACCTTGTTTATTTGTCTTTCTCATTGTTAATATAATTATTATCTATTGTAATCTTTAGACAAATTTAAACAAGACTAAAAAACTTAATTAAAAAAATTCATGATTTAGACAAATTTAAACAAGACTAAAAAAATTTTACTTAATTAAAAAAATTCATAACCACTTATAAAAATAAATAAATTTCATTATCTTTCATAAGGTTTTCTATTTGGAAATCAAAGAATTTTTCTCTTAAAATTGAGATGAAAATCATTTTTATACTAAGATTTTTTAGCTTAAGAATATTTCTCTGTTAAAAAAACAACCAAATATTTTACTCAAATTAAAACACCATTATTTTCTAATTATACATCAATGAATTTAAAGTTTGATATTTTTTCTAATTTTTTATAAAAAATATCCCTCTTAGGTTTTTCATTGATTTTTTATTATATAATTAAAAATAATTGTTTAATAAAATAAACCAAACCACTTTTTTTGGGTTCTTTTATTTATTAATTTATTAATTTCATTCTTCAAAGTTGGGTTTTTGTTAAAAAAATAGTATTTTTTAATTTCATTCTTCAAGATTTAGTTTATTTGCAATTGGTCTTTGTGATATATTTTGCTTTGGTTTCTATAGAATTAATTTTTCTGATTTGCTTTTTAAAGGATATCACGATCTTATAAATCGAGTAGCGAGTTTGATGAGTAAACCCGGATTAATTCAATATGTCTTTATTTCAATATTGTTATTTTTTAAATGTCATATTGAGTTTTTTTTTTTAAATCAAAACCACATTATTACTAATCGTTTAGGTTGTTTTTGAACTCATGCCTTTTCTCTTGTTTTTGGTTCTTTTATTTATTTATTGGTCATCTAGGTTTTTTTTTTTTTATTTATTTATTGGTCATCTAGGTTTTGTTTTTTGTCCTTTGATTTTTATTTTATTTTTTGCTTTCCAAACAAGTTCTAGTTCGATCAAGAGTATAGTGTGTACATAGCAGTGGTGATTTTTTGTCCTTACACTATTCTTTTTTAATTGCATCTTTTATGCCAAAAAATAATGGCTAATATTGTTACCTATTTTAGGCCCCATAAAAATATATAAAAAATAAGTAAAGGAAAAAACTAAAAAAAATCAGGAAAAGAAAATACAAAAATAATTTTAAAATAAAAAAAATATAACAGTGGAGAGCACATGAATAACACCTTGAAAATTATCAAATACTAGTTAAGAGAATTAAAATATACAAGGTTAAAAAAATTAACAGTTCAATATAGACTGGTAAAAGCCTTTTGTATTTGAAAATTGAATTTAGGAAGGAAAATTCAAAATTAGATGTTTAAGGACTCAATTGAAAGTTTTTAAGGTTTAATTGAATTTCGAGTGGGTGTAATTGGAAGGAAAATTGGTTTTTTAGTATAATTTAGGCTTTAATTGAAAGAAATTAAAGTCTAGAGGTCAAATCTCAATTCCAAAAAGTTAATTTGGTCAAATCAAGAGCTTAATTGTATAAATATTGAAGTTTAATGCATAATTAAGGACTTGATTAAAGAAAATAAAAATCAATGACTAATTTGTAAAAGGCCCGATAATTCAGGAATTGAAATTGATAGAATCACGAGCTAAATTGAAGAAAATTAAAAAAATAAATAGTTAATTGAGGGTCAAAATACACAAATTAGAAACCAATAACTAGAATAAAAAAGACATTAAAGTATAGGGTTAGTAATTGAACTTGGCTTGGTAATTGAACCTAGCAAGGACAAAATCATATAAAATTGAAAGTTAAAGGGTAATTAAAGATATAATCAAAAAGATTTGAGAGTTTACGGACTATATGAATTTTAACCAAATGCCAAATTAAAAACCCTAATTTCTTATTGGTAACCTAGATGACACGTTATTTGGTTCATGTTCAAAACACATTATTTGGAATAGAGGTTAGACAACATGTCATCTGCCTATTATTTCTTCTTTTTTTAGGCGATTCTAGGCTAATCTATTTTGCATCTTCAAACTAATGAATATAAAGTTATAAACCTCCTAAATAGAAAAGGTTGAATTTAAATGAAATGTGTGAACTTTTTTTACCAACTTTAGGTGGTCCCCAATGATGTTTACATTGGAGTTGCTCTGGTGAAGACTTAAAAGTGGTAAACTCAAACAGCCTCAATTATGATACCCATTATGTAAAACTATTGATTTTTTTTTTATCATGTGTTCAATCTTCAAACCTTCTTATTGGGTTCTAATAAAGGACTAAACATATTTCTCTCAAGATTAAAAGGCTAGAAATAACTCTATGGTCTTTAAGTTTATCAAAACCATAAAAACCAAGTTTGTTACCAAACCAACATGGTATAAAGCTTTGAATTATTAAAACATACATAAAACCCTCCTATTTGAATCAAACATTAAAGCATTGATAAATCATGATCAAACCTTGATAAAAAACTCTTGCAAGAGCCTATATAGACCCTCTAGAAAATCAAGGGGGAGGAGGGAAAAAAAAAGGAAGAAATGGAAGGAAAATGTTGATAAAAAAGCTAAATATGAAGGTTTAATAGCCTAGCACAAAGATTTCTTAAAGTTTAAGTATGGTAAAGCTAAACTTTGAAAAAGAAAAGTATAAAAGGGAAAGAACTATTAGTGAAGCTGTAAAGGTATAATTCCTCTAACCTAGGAGGTGATGTCTATAAGGCACACCCTAGCTCTTTCTTTTATGTTTTAATAATATTTTGGTGTTATATTGTGTTGAGCTTGGATTTTGATTAATACATAAATGTGTGTGTGTGTTTAAAATAATTTTTTTAAAATGTAATTTTTATTAGATATTTAAGTTTTTAATCAAGATTTATTTTTTATTTTCTTTAGAAAATTTTTATAACAAAGTACACAACCTAATAAATATGTGCAACCATAATAATAATTAAAGATATTTCTAAATTATTACAATATAATTATTTTTGTAAAAATAATGTTAAAACATAGTAACCAATATATTCACCATATAAAATGCATGAGCAAACCATAGATTAAGACATCGTTAATTAATTTAATTATCATTACTTAAAAATCTCAATGAATTATAAAAATTAAATTATAAATAAATTTGACATCTATATTATATATATAAAAACAACAAAAAAAAAAAACAAAAATTTGCTCATTTGCTATTTGTATAATATATCCTAAGATTTAATGAATAATTAATTTCATTTTGTTTCTACAAATATGACTTTCCCAATTTCTTCTTTATTTGCAATCTTAGTCCTGAATATTGAATTTTTATTGATTGATTTTTTAAATTTTATCATTAAATATTTAATTGATTTTAAAATATTATTGAACTAAATTAAATTTACAATTTGAAACATGAATTTGAGGGATTGATTCAATATATCGCTAACTTTATATATATAAAATTCATTTTATAATTTTTTATTTTAAAAAATCTTGATATAGTATAGTAAGAGAAGTAATCTTTTCACACCTGGATATCGCAGCAACCCATTAAAATTTTTATCCCTCAGGAAAAAAAAACAGATATCTAGCATTTTGTTCTTTAAGGGAAAAGATCTTGTTCAAGGAGTTGCCATCTAGTATTATGATCACTAGAAACCCTAACTGGTCAATATAGATTTTATAGTACAGAGCTGGTTACATGAAAGGAAAGATACTATCACCCCTTAAGCATCCTATTTGAGGCAAGCTACATTGCTGATTTTGTCTTAAATTACTAAAGAATTTTTTCTCCTTTTTCTTTTTTTGTTCTTCCTTTCATGTTCCTGACTCCAGCGTCAATGAACAATTCTTATGAATATTTTCAACTTTAGCATTAGTGAATATCACATAAAACCTAAAAAAAAATGTGATATTCTTGACTCTGATATTAGTGAACAAGTTCGTAAAGTTTTGAATTTTTAATGAAAATTTTTTTTTTTCTCTTTCTTTTCTTTCATTTCTTTTTTTTAGAGGCTAGATCTAACCCAGTCATACGAGCTAGGCTGGATCTAATAGTCCAACCCTGTTACTAGCCCAAGCCAGTAACCCGGTTTGCTATTGCACTATGCAAGCATGCATTATAATTCATGCTTACACAATAACAACTTAGTTAAAAATGGAAAGATGGGGCAACAACTTACCTGACACGAGTGATGGCTGGAGCTGCGGCTGGAAGAGAAACGAGGAAGCTGACTATGGTGGAGCTGAATCTTCTCACGATCTAGGAACAGGTGGACGTTAGCTAAAGGAGCACATCGAGGAGAGAGGAGCACCTGTTGGAGCTTGTGACATGCTGCTGTTCACAGTTGGTGCATAGGAGAGGAGATCGCGACAGGACTCTTTTGCCGGCAATAAAAACCTTTACTGGATGCTGCTCTTGGTTGAAGATAGAACGTTGGATGCTTCTATTGCTCATGATGGCAACTTCCTAAGAAGAGGATTTCTGTTACTCAAAGTGATAGTTTGTTGGGAGGAGCTGCAGGAGTTTGTTGCTGATACTTGTGATTAGTACCTAAAAGTATATTTTTATTAAGGTTTTATATCATCATTTTCTACTTAAAGTATCAATAACTCTTTAACTAGAGTATGTTTTATAATAACAAGTCTGATAATATAAGATAACTTTAATTTATGATAAATGTTTATTTTAAATGCTAGCATATCTCACAATTCAAAGGATTGATTGATATGATTAATTGTTGAAAGTGAAAAGACAAAGAGAGAGCTAAGTTTAAAAAAGAGATGTTGATTCAGTCCCAACTAGAACATTGCTCAGTTATTAGGTCATATTTGGAGTTGTAGAACTTTGATTTAAGATTCAAAAAGGTCGTTTTTAAATTCAAATTGTAGCAACAACGAAGAAGTCAAAATTTGTCTTGCAACCCAGATACTGTTCAATGTTTAAACTATATCTCGAATTCTAAAAGTCTAAATGACCTTATTTTTTTTGTTAAAAAGTTTAGATAATTTCCTAGAACTTTCATAAGATAATCTGTTCAAATTCTGATATTAGCAATGACCTTTTGTTCAAACAAGAAGATAAGGATTGTCACTAAGTCAAGATATGGCTACTTGCTCAACAATTAGTCAATAAATCAATAGTTCTAAAATTTTGGCCTATAAAAAGAGATATTTTCCATACATTTAGGCATCTTAGTTTCTAGATCAAGATCATGTTCTTACTCTCTCTTTATATTTTTGTAATGCTTAAGTTTTGCTTTCACTAATATCTTGTTTATGCCTTTCATTTCCTTTCCTTCACTTAATTAACTTATATCTTATTTATGTTCTTATCTTATTTATTTATACTTTTCTTTTTTATTATGTTTAGTTAAGTTTATTATGTCAAGGGG
>NW_011500223.1:34280-73327 GCF_000495115.2 Populus euphratica
GCTGGGTTATTTATTACTTCGACACTCTTGCACTTGGGAGAAGACATTAATCTTTTAGTCATGTCACCTGACAACATTTACTAATATTAGTATTATTTGAATAAGATAACTAATGTAATCATGTTAACAATTTCTAATCCGATTGAAACCTCTTTTGTATATGGTTCCATTTGAGTAATAAAAAGAATTTATATTATACTTGTTTGAAATGCTATTAGTGGATCCTCTCACCTTGATAATTAATTTATCCTTGTTTAATCCTTACATCAATATCACATCTCAAAACTCTCTTAAACTACTTTTATGTGATTATCCATTTCTTTATTTGTAGTTTATACAGTTAACTTCTCTGTAGTTAGACCCTAGTTTTTTCAGATTATTTATTATTTTGACATTTCTAAACTTAGAAGAAGACATCAATCTTTTGGTTGTGTTAACTTGCAGATGAAGATGATGGTGGTGGAGGGCTGACCTACTAAAATTGCTTTCTTCTCCTTTTTTTTTCTCTCTCTTCCCTTAGTTTTCTTTCTATGCTCTCCTTGTATGTACTGTGTTGTTTTTGGGTTTCCTTTATTCATTTCTTTTCTTTCATTTCTCTTCTTTTATGTTAGTTCCTGTCTTTGCTTGTCCCTGTCTTTTGTTTCTATATGTTAGAGTTGCCTCCCTTTTTATATGTTTTTCTCTTTTGGTCCAAAATGGCAAAGAGGGGGGAAAGAGAACAATGAAAGTGTGTCCTCTTTTTTGCAATAGAGAAGAGAAGATGGAGCCGTGGTTAATGGTTTTTTTTCATAACAAAGAAGACGTGGCTAGGGTTCGGATGGTCATAGTAGTTCCAGACTAGAAAAAGGGGAAAAAGGGATGGCAAGAAGGCAAAGCTTCTTCTCTATCCAGGTCCATGAAGGCTGAGGAGTTGTTGAAAATGGTAGAGAGATGGCTGAAACTGGTTCTGTGTCCATGCCAAGGAAAAAGTACCAAAAAAAAAGCTGAAGGGGGCGGTAGCTGATATAGGGTTCGCCGCCCCTCCTTTATTTTCTTTCTCCTTTTTTAGTGATGTGTTTTTTTTCTTTTAATGTTTTTCTTCTAGGGTTTCTTCGTTTTCATTTATGCATATATTAAAATCTGTATTTATAGTGCAAGAATCTTATCGCCTGTAGAAATAAAGTTTTAATCAAACTCATTATCTTCTTTAAAGTTTGAATTTAATTAAGAATTAAATTTGAAAGCAGATAACTATCATTATCTTGAAAATAAAAATTGTTTTAAAGATAAATAAGAATAGAATAATAAAAACATACTCTAATCTTTAATTTTCATATAAACTAACAAATTATATTTTTTATTAAAATAAATACTTGGTATCTTAATTTTATATTTTAAATCCTATAAAATTAAATTAAAATCCAAAACAACTCCCACCAAACATAAAAAAACAGCATTAATTTTTTCCACAGACAATTTTCAGATGTAACAGCCGACCTGTAAGTAAATGACAGCATCATACTGCAACAGAACCATTCTTTTCCAACAACATCCAATCCAGTAATGACAGATGGGCATACAAAATACAATGGTCAAACCTTAATTTAGAAAGGATGATGATGCACGGTATTTGACCCAGACCAGCGGTTTTGGACTTCTATTCTCTCCCTGCTTGTGTTATCCTTCCCCTCGGGGCTAGGAACCAGTCAACAAGCATGACGAGCTCAGGTCCCACCACCGGTTCATTGACTTTTCATTTGCGATATATCCCGGCTCCTTCTATTCACACTCCGTTTAGTGGGGTCCAAAGCCATAGCCTAGATATAAAAACGCGTTTATTTTTACATACTGAACTTAAAAATAACTTAAAGTTAAAATTGAATGACTGGGAATTTACTTCTTGTTTTTTTTTTTTTTCATGAGATTATTTATACCTCCCACATAAAGCATGCTAATTAGGCGTTAAAGCTTCCCATTTACCAAATCTATCACTTTTCTTCCAATTTCAATTACTAGCAAAATAATAATAAAATCTGTTTGAATATATTTAGTGTTAATTGACATGAAAATTGGCTTAAAAATACCTTTTAAAAGACCAAAATTGTAAAAATAACTTTCTTTGCTAAACTCCCAAATCATCCAATATAGTGCAAGATTCATCTATCATAGTCTATGAACGCTTCATGGTTATCAGAAAATAAAAATTCATAGTCTATCTTTTATTCTCAAAGTGTATTATTATGACTTTTTTTTCATGAAAATATTGAATTTTTATTTTATTATTTTAAAATATAAGTCCACTTTGTCATTGCAATTTAACTATATTTTGAAATTTTTTAACTTTATTTTTTTATATTATTTTGGTGTTCTTTTAACTTTATTTTTTTATATTATTTTGATGTTCTAGTATCAAAAATAAAATTTAAAAAATAAAAAAATATTTTAAAAAATAATTTTCACAACACTTTCAATCAAATCCCATAACAAAATATTGCTTGTAATTTTTTTTTTCAAGGGTTAATCCCCTTTTATCTACTAAAAGAACATATCGTCCAAATCTTAATGGTACTTTTTTTAATAGTAATAATAATAATATATTCGTTAAAATACTATCATTTTAATATTTGACCATGCTTTTTTTCTTCTTCTTCTTCTAGAAATGTAGGAAAAAATACGGCTCAATGGGAAACCAAAAGTTGATCCCAAAGGCAAAAGGCTGGCTGACCCACTTAAGGGAAGCAATGGTTAGAACCATACCCCACCAACACAAACAAAACAATCTCTCCTCTCCCTCACAAAACTTCATTTCTCTCTTACACTCCATCACAAAATTGCTACCTTTCTTACATTTCTTATTCTCTCTCTACCACTCTGTCCTTTGACAGGTACGCTTCAAGATCTTCACCCTCCTCCCTATAGCTTCTCTTCTGTTTCTGCCATCTTGTCTTTTTTGTTTTTCTTGCTTTTTATTAGGTAGGGTTTTCGCATTTTCTCTTTTATTGTCTTAAATTTGAATAATCAGGGCTTGTTTTTAATGATTCTTACTGTTCTCTTGTTGGGTTTTGACTTTGATATGTGGGGTTTAATACACCTGTATACAATTCAGTTCTTGTTGGTTCCTTTTGCTTTAATCCATTTGGGTCGAATTTGTTTTTGTTTAATGATTTTTATACACTATGAATATGATCGTGTTGAAGTTGCTGTGAGATTTTTTGTATTCTCTTCGAATTTTAATGGGTTTTGATGGAGAATCAAGTCTTAGCTGCTCTATTGGTGATAATTTGCTTTTTCATATTTGATCATGAGTTTATCCATGTTCCAAGTCATTTGTATCACTTCAATTTTGTACAGTTTCAAGATTGGATTTTGCAATTGATCACGTGGCTGATTATTTTGCTTTGTAGGATAATAAGGGATACCGAGCTTAAACTAAGGAACCAACTTGTGATTCTCTATAATCATGGCTAATACTGCTGCGGCTTGTGCGGAGAGGGCAACCAGTGATATGTTGATTGGCCCAGACTGGGCTGTAAACATTGAGCTATGTGATATCATCAACATGGATCCTAGGTATATACGATTTTCTTTTCTTTTCTTTTCTAATTTCTCGTTTTGGTAAAGTTCGTGTGCAAACTGTTTGCTTTGAGTAGTGCTTATTTTGCATTTCGAACATGTACTATTGTTGGTATTGTTCAGTACTACATTTAAATAGAATTTTTAGGTAGTGTGTGTCGTGGGGTTGGTCAGAGCACTGAAATTTATCCTTAAGTCTGTTCATTTTGATTTCTGCTCTTAAATTATGCTGATCTTGATTTTTCTCTGAATTGGATTTGTCTTGCAGGCAAGCAAAGGATGCCCTGAAAATACTCAAGAAGCGACTAGGCAGCAAAAATCCTAAAACCCAACTCCTAGCTCTATTTGTTAGTATTTTCAAACTTTCTAGACTTGGCTCGTGCTTTTTATAATTTTATATCACAAGCGGTAAACATTACAATTGTTATACATAATTGCTCCATCTTTCTTTAAATTTTGTTCAGGTATGTTGAACATTTCTGAAATTGTTGTTGTGCATGGATTTTGAACTGAATGTCTTTGGGCCTCTCTTTATATGATGAATGATACAGGCATTGGAGACTCTCAGCAAAAATTGTGGTGACAGTGTGTTTCAGCAAATCATTGAACGTGATATCTTACATGATATGGTTAAAATAGTAAAAAAGAAGGTACTGCATTCTATTTTTTCCAGTGCTTTGAATCTCTCTTCTCCTGTTCCCTATCTCAATTTTTCTTCTTGTGAAATTGAGCAGCCAGATTTGAATGTGCGAGAAAAGATACTTATTCTGATAGATACATGGCAAGAAGCTTTTGGGGGGCAAAGAGGAAGGTATCCTCAATATTATGCTGCATATAATGAACTAAGGGTAATTGGTTTCTCCACCTATTTTCGTTCATATCAATTTCCTTTTATTTTGGAGCCAGCAGTTCTACTGAGAATTGTTGTACATGGCATTTCATGAGTCTTGTACCTGTTGGTTCATGTTTCCTTCTTAGATCAATACATGTCAGTTGATGATTTTAGAGTGATGGTTATAACTTACAGTCTATTGACTGGAAAAGTTAAAGGATCATTCTCAATTTCCATTATGTGTCAATGCCTGAGTAATTTTCATTATTGTTACTTGTAATTCCATAAGTCACAGTGTGTGAGATTTGCCATCG
Source organism: Populus euphratica (assembly GCF_000495115.2). Lineage (NCBI taxonomy): Eukaryota > Viridiplantae > Streptophyta > Magnoliopsida > Malpighiales > Salicaceae > Populus > Populus euphratica. Next base: position 38,979 of record NW_011500223.1, read on the forward strand.
ATTTTAAACTCTATTCCTTTTGAAGCTGATCAGCTTTAGGTGGCTCCTTTAATATCAGAAATCACATTATTGATCTTTTCTTTCATTATGTGTTCATGAAGCCCTATGTCATCAGATTAAATGTTGGATAACTGACAGGCTTCAGGAGTTGAATTTCCGCCACAAGCAGAGAACAGTGTACCATTCTTTACTCCTCCCCAAACACAGCCTATAGCTGATGCACCTTCAGCATATGAAGATGCTGCTATTAAAGCCTCTCTGCAGGCTGATGCTTCTGGCCTCAGGTAATACTTGGACTGCTCTGGCTTTTGTTTGTTCAATTCATTCCCCAGCTTAGGGTTAAATAGGTATACTACAAAGAGGTACTTATGTTTTCCATTTATTTGTTCCATAAATAGGTGTGCGAAGTACATTAGTATTCTTGCATGATGTTGATTAAGTACTGCATCAGCTATCATATTCTTTCCCAATCTACCTTTCTAGCTTGTTCATGTATTCCTAGTTTTAAATGAAAATACTATAACTCAGTTGGAATTTACTTTGTAATCAATCTTGTATGTAGCTAGAATAGATTGTAAGTGTGCTTGCATGACCAATACATCAGCCATAGATACAAGTGGCAGTAATCATAAAAGAACTAATTAAAAATGCTTTGTATTAGGGTGCTTCTGATTATGCAATTCAGTACTAATAATAAAAGTCTTATTTTGTCATCAGCGTTTTGCTTTTCTATCTTTCATTGTTCTAACTGGTCTTTCTTGTGCTGGGGATTAATGATTGATTACCGCTAGATCTTTTTACATTAGAAATTTGTTTATTTTGCAGCTTGCTTGAGATTCAAAGTGCTCATGGAATAGCAGATGTGTTAATGGAAATCCTTAGTGCCTTGGATCGTAAGAACCCTGAGGTAAAATTTGGTTTTTTTCCCGTGGAAATTTTCTTGCATTGTTCTATCAAAGCATGTGGCTAAGATCAGCAGTTATGTGCTTGTGAAAATTTCCCTGATTCATATCATAAGCGGGATCTCTGTGCCATGTCAGCTCTTCATGGATAGATATATTAGACCTTATTGCTCACTACTATATATGGAGTTCTGGATTGAAAGAAAGGGGACGGAAAAAAGAAAAGAAAAGAAAAGAAAAGAAAACTATATAATTATCAACATAGGAAGAACACACTTTCAAGACTCAATGAGCAACAGCAAAGTATAAGAATAATTCAAGGTCCCCATGGTATAGAAATTTGGTAAAATCAAAACCCTTTCCCTCCAATTTATCAATGACTGTAACCCTTTGCTGATTTATATGTTTGCACATAGCAACATGTGGCTGTCATCTAATAGGCACGAGTTGGATGAGGCTTAATTCGTTGTAAATTGAAAGTTATTTATCTTGACCATACATAAAATAGAGGGTTGATTTGACCAAATGTTGAAATATGAGTGTCCATGCATGGTTTTAATTTAACTTTCAAAGCTGCAATCAAATGGAGTATGCAACACATAAAACACTAATAAAATCCCAAAACAAATGTGGATGGGGATTTATAAGTAGGTGAGGACACAAAACTACATTGTTAACAAGAGTTACTTTTGACAACTAAACTAATAGGATAAATCCAAATTTTTAAAATAATAAAATTAAATTAAATGCTGATCAATCAAATAAAAGTAAATAATCAAACAATAGACATAGGAAGTCTTGTCCTGTTCAGTTCTCTGTTTGAGGCAGAACTTGCACATATCAAGGCTGCAACTTCTTGTCTGGATAGCATTCAAGAAGAAAATGTAATCTGTGCAATGCACTTATATTATTGGATTCCATGGCAGGGTGTTAAGCAAGAAGTGATTGTTGACCTTGTTGACCAATGCCGTTCCTACCAAAAGCGTGTCAGGCTTCTTGTTAACAATACAGTGTAAGAATTAGACCTCTCATATATTTTTCCAATTTCTGCTATTGACATATCTGACAAATATAGTGCTCTTTCAGAGATGAGGAGCTTCTATGTCAGGGATTAGCATTGAATGATAACCTGCAGCGTGTACTTCGTCAGCATGATGATATTGCGAAAGGAAGTCCTATTGTGGGAGAAAGGGAAATGGAAACATCACTTGTGCCTCTTGCTAATATTAACAATGAGGATGATGAGTTAGAAGATGATTTTTCCCAGCTGGCACACAGGTAACCATACTAAAGACTTCTGCAATAGTTTTCCCCTCTCTCCCTTGCATTTACTGTGTTCACTTCTGTTATGCTCATTGTTCTGTGGGGTGTGACGGGGGATTCTTACTGGATTTACCCATGGAGCATGCATTAGCAAATTTAAGGTGCAAGTCCTCACTATTGGATGGTCAAAACATTTCAGCGAGGGAATGTTCTAGTGAAACAAAAAGTTGTGGGGATGCACCTTTTCATATGGGAATGCCAACTCCTCGAACCTTTTTTCTTCTCATATATGCCACTGCCTTGCTTTATTCTGCAATTAAAAAGCTTTGGAAAACTGACTATCATGTTGTTTCGCGATGTATTTGATCTTCCTCTTTTTGGTTGGGAACTTTATTTGGGGATAGTTGGCATAAATCATATAATTGGGCCATCAGTTTTCTGATCTTAAAACATAGTACTTTCAAAAGAAAGGAGGGAAAAGACCCATTCTCACTAGGTTTAATCATGATATCACAGGCCATCAAGAGATAATTCACAAGGACTAAACCGGAAACCAGTCAGTGTTAGGACTCAACCAGGACGAGTTAGCCCATTTATTCCTCCTCCTCCCTCATCAAAGAAGTCAGTTAGCGCGGACTCAGGCATGATTGATTATCTCAGTGGTGATTTGTACAAGTCAGAAGGACCCCCCCAAACATCAGAACCCACATCCTTGAAAGTCCCAAATGTTGGCTCTTCACCACCATATTCTCCAACACTACCAGCCTCTTCCCCTCCCTCCAATGCCATGAACTCCTCTCCTGTGCTAACTGGACTGCCCATGTATGACGAACCAGCTCCATTAAGCCAATCTGGTGATCGGCTGCCCCCAGCACCTTGGGACGTGCAGTCTCCTGGATTTCTTCCACCACCGCCTTCCAGGTATAATCAAAGACAGCAGTTCTTTGGCCAGCATCACAATGTACCAGGCAGTGCTTCTAATTCAAGCAGCGGCTCTGGTTCTTCTTATGACAGCTTAGTTGGTCAAACCCAAAGTCTTTCCCTTAATCCGTCCACTCCTCCCAAACAAGCAAGAAAAGAAGATGCACTCTTCAAAGATCTGGTTGATTTTGCAAGATCCAAGTCATCGTCACCTTCCAAACCCAACAACAGGTCTTTTTGAGGGACTGAGTAGTTGGTGTAGTTCATCCGTTTTGGTACAGCTTCTTATTCCTTGTAGGTTATCAGGTTTTGCATCAGACCATGGGATTGATTGCCTGTTACTGAATAAAAGTCGGTTTAAACGTTGGGTTATGTCATCTATGCTGTCTAGCAGAGGCTTATGTCCAAAGGAGATCATGAACTACTAATTGAATTGATTTCAGTACATAAATATTTAGAATGTGGTTGTATAATATTGTTGCGCTCACATCTCAGCAGCTTGTGTTTTTTTTTTTTTAATTATTATTATTATTTTTTAAAAATTACCCCCATGTAATATTTCCCTTTCTCTTCTATTCTGAGTTTTAGCCCGTATACTTCTCACGTAATATTAGCACTCGGCGGTTTTCCGTTTACAGCATTGTTGAAATCCATCCGCCGGAGCGGCGGGTGGTCCTGTGCGGTGGTTGTGTTGACTGGAGCCGTAGGCAACAGCGTTCTTTCAGTATTTCGAGAGCCATGCTCCTGGCCTTTTATCCCTCGCACAAATGACCCAGAAGTCAGCAAGCAGTGCAGCGCCCCATTCTGACACTGCTTGGCTGCTTTTCGTTCTGTCTGTCTCTTATTCTGGTGTTCATGACTTTTCTTTTTTTTTGGGTTTTGAACTGTAATCATACACTGTATACTAATAATTAGTTGATTGTTGAAGATTTTTCATAAGATAGAATCACCGAGCTTTTCATTATTGCTTATCCATATAAATCGCCCGTTAACTTTCCTAATAGGCAGTAGAATTCAGACAATAGAACTGAAGCTATGCAAGCCACCAATAAGCCTTGAGCCTCTCCAGCATTTATGTTTCCTTTTCTCAACAGGTTTCTCGTTTTGTGTTTGGTCATGCATTCGATATATGCTTTTACTAGAGTGTTTTACCTATCAAAACCATTCAAAAGTACGAGAAAAAAAATTAAATTAATTAAATTGATGCTTCTTCTACCCAAAAATATTTGCATACCAAAACAATGAAAACGCGTGTCACCAAAACAAGCTAGCCTCTCCCTTACTTTAACAAAATTTACTTGGGTACATTCATCAACTTAACAATATAGGACAGGGGTACAAGAGAGTAACCTCGCTGCTGTAAAAATTAGAATAGGAAAAATTGTTATTGTTCGATAAATTATTCATATATTTTACATTAAATTCATATAGAGTTATATAATTATATAATAATTATATAAAGAAATAGAATAAAAAAATTATATAAAATATTTGATCAAGTATACTTATGTTGATTATTTCTTTAAGACATCTTCTGTACTTTTTAAGTTTTATGAATTTGACAGGAATTAAGATTATTTTTATAGCCACCTCATCTATTAATAAAACTGTTCATTATCAATAAATGATCTTAATTGATTAATAATTAGGTTGAATTTATCATATGCTCAAATTCCAAGTCAAGCATTCATGTTTATTAATTAGATATAACAATAAAAAAGGAGTAAATACTAAAAAAAATCATAAAAGGCAGGATGATGTCTTCATAGCATTATCTATTAGAGTTTGACCTATTTGAACAATAAATATTTAAAGAAAGATGAATTGATATACCATTGAGAAAGATAGTAAATAAAATATTTAATAGTTAAATAACCATTTTAATATAAAAACTTAAGTTATTAGGTAAGGATTCAATATATAATTTATATTATCCTCTTACATATATTTCTTAAGTGAATTAGAATTGAGTAATGAGATTCAAACTTGTAACTATTAATCAAGATTCTTCTGATAGCATGTATAAATTTAAAATAAAAAAAAATTATTCGATAAATAAATTATATGTTTTACATTCAACTCGTTTAAAGTTTATATAATCATGCAACAAGACATATAAGGAAATAAAATAAACAAAATTATGTGAAATACTTGATCATCTTTTTTTATTAGATGATAAAAATAATTTCTTGACTGTCTTGATTTATTCAATTCCTTGATTTCTCTCCTTTTATCAATTAGAAAATAAAAAATATTTATCTTAATTATTTTCTTAATAGTTGCACCAAATTAGGTTCAAGTGATATCAAATGATCATTTTAATCTAAAAACTTAAGTTGTTAGGTGAGATTTTAAGATATAATTTATATTATTTTTTAACACTTTTCTTAAGTAAAAGTTTTTTAAGCTTGAAACTTGTACATGAAAACTACTTTGTGCTATTAATTATATTTTATTTAGACATTTATCTTGATTATTTTCTAAACAGACTTAAACTATTAGGTGAGACTTTAAGATATAATTTATACTATTATCTAACACACTCTCTCAAAACTAGTAGGTGAGACTTTAAGATATAATTTATACTATTATCTAACACACTCTCTTAAGTGAAAGTTATTTGGATTTGAAACTTGTATAGATCTACTACCTTGTGCTATTAATTATACGTTGAATCATCTCAACATAAAATTTTAAGTTATTAGATGAGACTTTAAGATATAATTTATATCATTCTTTAATATACTTTTTCATCTTCAGGTAAAAAAAATTTCAGTTTGAAATTCGTATGGGCCATTTTTAATTTTGTGCTATTAATTATATTTATTTCATTATTAAAACTCTGATATTTTATCAAATAATCTTAATTTAAATATTTAAATTATTAAATAAGACTTGAAAAATATAATGTATATTATTCTTGTGTACATAACAAAGCAAATAAGACTTGGAAAATATAATGTATATTATTCTTGTGTACATAACAAAGCAAACCTGTAGATTGGATTGGAAAGTATTGCTATCATTTCTTACATGGACACACATATCATACGAAAACACTGCCGGCGCCTTTTCCCTTTCCCGGTGTCTCTCTGAACTCTTTGTTCATGAATATGTCGTGCTTCTTGACCAACTCTCTGATCGAAAGAGAACTGTTATGATAGTTCCAACTTAACCTGCAAGGGCAAAAGGTACAACGTAGATTGGCAAGAAACCTTATATTTAAAATATACATATACGGGCACATATTTGTAGATCTATGTCAAATACATTTATGGGATTATATGAGTGCAATATCCAAATTAAAACAATTAATTAAGCAATCAAGGACTAGCTGCTGATCAAATTAATAATTCAACATAGCTATATAAGATCATATATATATTTTAATTAACTTATTTTCTTTATAGTTTTCCTTCATTTATATATAAACACATCAATCTTTTTCTCTAGTTCATGGTCATATATATCGATCGAGACTTGCGTTAATTAAATTCATCCACAGAAATATTATTACAAATTGAAGGACAAATTTCAGGCTTTGTTATGTTATTTTTCTCACTTTGGCATGTAGGTTGGTGTTGATTAATTAGGAGGGTTTTCGTCCATGATGATGAAGGGTACTTTCTTGGTTCATTATCACCCAGATCAATAAATCTTCCTTTGCTCATGCATGAAAAGGAAAAAGAAATCAGCTGGGAAGGTCTGTATATAGATTTCTTTGATGGAATGTAGAATCATACCACTATTATACCAGCAGCAGAAAGAAAAGATTTTTGGAGAAGTAAGAAATCTAGGCGACCTCCCTTCATGATACATGCTCAAACATAAGCATAAACGCGTGAGCTTCAGTTATTTATGCAATTAGATGGGGCTTCGTTTCTTGAAGTAGTAAGAAACTCAGAGATTCATCAAGTTAATGTTTTAAAGGAAGAAATTAATTAAAGTAATGGACTCGATCCTTCTCTCAATTAATCATTCATCCACTACATACTGAAATTGATCATAAAACCCTTCGTTTTTACATCATAATTTCACCGAGGAAGAAACAATAAATATCAATATTCTTAAGACAAGAAAAATGAAACATTACGGAAATGAAAGAGGCATGGCTAACTCTGGCTGCAGGTCTTGATCAGAAGATAAGGTGGAGGCATTATGGCCAGCAAGCTTCAGTTTTTTGTAAACAAGGCTAAAAATCTTGGGTTTAATCCTTCCTCTGACCGGCGGCAAGTGGATACTCTTCTTGTCATTCCTTCTCATGGCAACTACTGCTCTTTGGGATAGATTTTGTAATCCCACGATATCATTTATTATGATCCTTTTATCCATTATTTTGGGAGGGAGGGAGGGAGAGGAAGAGGTTGCATGAGCTATTCAGTGTTCTTCACAGCCTTGGGAGGCAATATGCAACCCGTTAAATGCTAGCTTTTAGTAGGAACCTTCCTGCCTCTTTCACACTCTAACTTCATAAACAGTTTAAAACACTGTTTTGTGATTATTATTTGGTACGGATGATGTGTCTGATTTTAAGGCTGCAAGAGAAGCTTGGATGCGATTCTCATATTGGAAGATGTCGATCGGTCTTGTAGTATGGTCTCGTGCATTTGGTAAGTGCACTTCTCAAGCCCCACGAACAAAATCGATTTTAGTACCACGTATTCATCCAAAACATGCATGGTCTGATACCAGCAACGAGGTTTCGTAAAACTTTTGATATACTTTCTTTCGGTTTGGTTTAGTTTTTATAAAAAAAATATAACTAATTTAAATTAATTAGTTTGATTTAGTTATTTAAAAAAAACTAATTTAAATCAGTTTGACTTAATTTTTTTCTAGTTTTTCTCCTATTTGAAGTTTGTTTTTTTAGTTTTAAACTTATAAAATCAAATCGAATCAGTTAATTTTTTAAAATTTTAATTAGATTAGTTTGATTTAGTTATTTAAAAAAAAACTAATTTAAATCAATTTGACTTAATTTTTTTCTAATTTTAGTCAGTTTTTCTCTTATTTGAAGTCTGTTTTTTCAATTTTAAACTTATAAAATCAAATCAAATCAGTTGATTTTTTAAAATTTTAATTGGTTTTTTTCACAGTTCGATTTTTTTATTATTTTATTGATTTAATTAGTTTTTTTAATTTTTTTGCTCCCTACTACTTCTAATTTCCATCACTTATCTCTTACTTTGAAGTTGTTTCTCTTGATTCAAAATATGGGCAATAAATTAATTAAGCATACACGCGAACCATAAGATAAAAGGCAAATTAAACTAATTATATTTATATATGAACACCAAGGGCAGGGGCTCACGCAAACATGGAGGAATGTACTTTAGGTAATTCGAAAGGGCTGTATATAGGGATATACAATTCCATAAACAACAAGGATTGATGAATAGGTGGAGAGGAGAATAGAAGCTTGCTAAATCCTTTTTATGGTAATATGGAGCTGGACAATTCTAAGGCATATGTCACCAAGCCAAAACCAAACTTGTTTTGCAAGGAACTTAGAGGCTCTGTTATGCGTCATGCTGCCATCACAGATTCATAACGACTAGCAAGAACCCTATCCAAAATATTTCCAAACAAGACGACGACTTATCTCTCTTGCTGCAACTTTAAGGCCATGAAAGAGACTTCTAAAAATCTTCCGCTTTACGCGTCCTCTTGCAGGTGGGAGTAGGACCCTGTTTCTCTCTGTGTCACTCCCTCTGGCTCTGAGCTCTACGTTAATAATATTGCACTCTATCATCGTGCTATGTATCTCTCCGGTTCAGTTTTAGATACATGGGTGCCAAAAGTCGGAGGAGCATTCCCGTATTTATATTGTCTTCGTATAATGTCTTATTTCTTGTATTTTTGATGTTTTTCTGCCTATTGTATATATTTAATGAATATAAGTTGTTAATGGAGGAGGTCTCCATCAATGTCATGACGCGTGCATATCATAAGGATTAGTTTTAAGTTTTAAATATGATTTAAATTTCTTTGATTATTTTATATAAAAAGAATTGTTAAAGGAGATTCGATACAAATGGAACGGGAAGATTCTAGTAATGCAAAACCCAAATCTTGCTATTGAAGAAAACAAGAAAAATATAGTAGACATTGCTTTTCCTTCCTTCCTTCCTTCTATCGAAGAATTTTATGATATTTATGGAATAACATGGAAAATATATTTGTCAATGTACTGTTTGGTTTGGACTTTGATAGCCCATTAGTTTGCCCATGAACAAAACCATCTCTGCTTCTGCCACCTTTCCCTCTGAATGATTCTCAAATAAATCATGTGTAAAGTAACACAATGTCAGTTTAATTAATCATTATTGTATTCTTCAATCCAGTTTATTTCCAATCAAGTTTGCACATGAGGTTTTAGCCCAGCAGTGGGAGGGGCTTGTCCCCTTCCTCCGCACTTGGGTTCGAGCCTTACCGCGCACACCTGTCACCTCCGCGGTGCCTTACCTGTTCACTGGGCTTGCAGGATGTTCAATGAGCTATGGAGATTAGTCATGATACACATAAACTAGCCCAGACACCCCACGTAAATAAAATAAAAAAAAGTAGATTAGTCATGATACGCATAAACTAGCCCAGACACCCCACATAAATAAAAAAAAAAAAGTTTATTTCATTTGAGCTTTAGATGATAGAGATCACTTATTCATACTTAAATTGGTGTATCATGGAAAAAAATCAGAATTTTTATTACTTTGAGGCGTCTAACATCATCCCCTAGCACCACCCTTTTCATTGATTTCATGGATTTTGGCCCTCCCATGACCCAGAAAAAAAGATTAAATAAGGAAAAAAGCCGGCAACATAAATGTTCTCTATCACTTACCATATTACTATGATATATTTTATTGATTCTCGCTATAGATCCATTTTCCAACTTTGGTTTCCCCAATTTCGTGTGACTTCACATCAGAACAACATTCCAAAACATTAATCTATTTCGCCGAGGGGAACACTACAAAATCGCACATCCTTTTCTTTCCATCTAAATTGATTTTGGATGCACCGATCAGTTAAAATTAATCGGAAAAGAATTAACAGTATCATAGCAAGAAAGAAAGACGGAAAGCGAGTTAATGCAGATCATATACACTATTTGTTCCGGGTCCGTAGGGTCACAATCTCAGCCGGCGACACCATTTCCGTTATTCCATTTTTCACCCATGCACGTACAATCAAAACAAATTAACAACAAAATGGCTTTTGTTTACTTGATGTTCGTTGATAGGTGTCCTTCAAGGAATTTTGTTTTTTAACCTTATGGTTTAGGTTAATACTTCAAAATTAATTAATGACCAGCTGGCAATTCCCAACATCTACAAGGAATTTCGTGGAAAAAACATAAACAGTGATGCTAGCTTAATGCCGGATACCTGTTGAAATCATGATTCATATCTTGTTTTGAATTGAAGTTGTGGTTTTCCTATATAGGTTGATGTTGCACCGTAACCTTATCCCCAAATAAAGTCTCAGACAATATTTAAGAGTATAGTAATAATTATTTTATAAATATTTTGTTATATAGAAATAGGTTAAAATAATATTTTTTTTAAAAAAAATTATTTTTGATATTAATACATTAAAATAATTTGAAAATATTAAAACAATAATTTAAAACAAAAAAATAAAAATAAAATTATTTTTTTTCAAAAACCTAAAACAAACTAGTTTAGACAGGCTATGACCCACTCAAAGTTTTTATAAAATTATTCATATTACCTTAGTTTTAAGGCTCATTTTCAAATAGCTACTCAAAATTTCATGAATTTTTAATGTATTTTTAGAAAACAATATCCACAAATCTATCTTACTTTGGTTTTGTCCCCTTCCTTTTATTTTGGTTTTCATGTATTTTTCACATCTCATGTTAAGTTGATCCCTCAAGGACTCTATTACAGGTAAATTCAGTTACAAGGAATTTATTAAAGGAGTGAGACGAACAAAAAGAAGAAATGATTGTTACTTTCAAAATGAATCATGTGAAGCTATCATCTTCTTTTTATTTAAACACACCATTTCAATAAATTGTAATTCTCATTATTAAGGAGGTTGTCAAAGCTAGCACCATCTTCATCTTTGCCTTTATTTACTGGCAGTTGCAATAAAATGACATGTAAAATTGAATGACCACAATTGTTAATTCCTTCTATATAGAGATTTCTTTCTCTTTTTTTCTCTCTTACCTTAATCAACCCCTCTTTTCTAATTTCTTCTTCTACTTAGTAAATCAAATACTAGAGAAATCACTCCATTAGGTTTAATACAGATTGAAAGATTCTTAATCGAGTTGTTACCTATAGATAATGATCTTATACCTGCTTCAGGTGGCATCAAAGCTTCGTATCTTTAAACCAAAATAATGATTCCTAACATCAGGTCTCAAAATCTAAAGAAACTAGAAGATATGATTGAAACCTCTAACAAGGAGTAGGCACAGTGGAATGATAAGATGACGAGGTTATTGGAACAGCAAGGGCAATAACAGTCAACTAGCAACACAAGACTAATGAGGCTAGAGTTAATCACTAGCCTTTCCCATCAACAGAATACCTTGTTGCAAAAACTGCAGGTATCTATAAGGGAGTTAAGTAATAACCAATAATAACTACACATATCTTAGGAAGGGCTGACCATGAAGAGTGATTGACATTATGGATGGCATTACAAATTCCATAAATCTAAAAGTGACTTTTCATCTTTTAAAAGGGAAGACATTCACAAATGGTTATATAAATACAACCAATAGTTTAAGATGTATGAAATTCAGGATCCATAAAAACATAAGCTAGGATTTTACTATTTGGATGGTATGACACTTTATTGGCATCAAAACTTCTTGTGAAGTAGTGGTTGTAGAGTGATGACATGGAATGAATATGTAGAAGCTATGAAAGGTTTGGTGGTCAAAAGGATCTTTTAAAAGAGCTAAAGGATTTGAAACAAGGAGACAACCCAGAAACTTATATTAAGAAATTTGATATACTATGGAATCACGTAGAGATAGATGAAAAGTATGCCTTGATTTTCTTTTTAGGTAGGCTAGAGACATAGATAATGGATTTAGTTAAGATGTTTGAACCAAAATCTCTTAAACAAGCCTATAACATATCTTGTTTACAAGAAAATACTATACTATACAAAAGATCTCAGAAACACCATACCAAACACCAAGTCAAGCCTGTAAACAACATCAACCAATACAAAACACCCCAACATCAAACCCTATACAAACCCTATAACTCCCCAAATCTTTCCCTATGTAATTCTAGACTTTTAGGCTTACTACCTACACCCTAACCTTATTTCCTTGCCAAACCTAATATGAGACCCATAAGAACTATCAGGAGCACATAAATGAAAAAGAGAAGGGTTAGGGGTTTGTGTTTTTAGTGTGATGACAAATTCACTCCAGGTCATAAATACATAACAAAATAACTACACTCTATATTCATAGTGGAAGATCAAGAGGAGAATAACAAAGTTGAATAAATACTATAAGGGAAAGGAATAATCTTGAAATCATTAACCCTTACATCTCTATGAATGTATTGAAAGGAGTAGCTAACTGCCTCAAGGTGATTAGATGAGTGGATAAGCTACCTATCTTCATCATGATTAACTCTAGTAGAACATACAACTTCATGAATATATGGGTAGCTAATAAGTGACAATGTGTACTAACATTCATTAACCTTATAATAGTTAAAGTTATTAATGGGGGGGAAATGCTACGCACTTCAATTTGTAAGGATTTTAGGTGGAAAATACAAAGAATATACTTCATAGCTAATGTGTTTATGATGGAATTGGATGCTTGTTATATGGCGTTAGGCATTTATTGGTTGACCACCTTAGGGGACATTATATGTAATTATAGGAGTATGTGGATGAGTTTTGACTATCAAGGACAGAGTAACACTAAGAAGGAAAGAACTTGTAAAGTTGCAATCAATTCAGTTTGGACAAATGTTTGGTTATTGGATAGAAAGTGAGGCTTAGAAGATATCAACATATATAGCTTGATGATGATTCCTAATATATATGTTGATATGAATGCATTACTAGTGGAAAACAAACCTAAAAGAGAAGGAAAAAGTAGTTCTTTAAAACTACTTCACATCTACCATGATGTGTTCACCCTTTTAGCAGGTTTACCCCTTCCTAGACTTGAAGGCCATATTATTCCCTTAAAAAAGAGAGCTCAACCTGTTAATCTTAGGCCATATAGGTATTATAGTTTATAGAAAGATACAGTGAAAAAAAAAATCTCTAAAATGCTTAATTCCGATATAGTTCAACCAATTCATAACCCATTCGTCTTATTAATGGTAATAATAAAGAAAAAAAAACCTTTACTAAAGGTTGTGTATTGATTATAGAGCATTCAATAAATTGACAATTAAAAACCTATACCATTAGAGATGAGCTATTAAAAAAGTTAGGAGAGGTAGCTGTATTCTTAAAAATTGATTTAAAATCTGGCTATCACCAGATTAGGATAAACCCTAGGATGTCCATAGGACAACGTTCAAAACACACAATGGACACTATGAATTTCTAATGATGCCATTTGATCTCACCAATGCTCCAGCTACCTTTCAAAGCTTAATTAGTAAGGTTTTCAGAGCATAATTGAGGAGGTTTGTTCTAGTGTGTTTTAAGACATTTTGATTTACAATAGAAGCTTCAAGAAACACCTAGAGCATTTGTAGGTTGTTTTGGAATTATTCAAGTTAAACAAACTGGTGGCTAAGAAAAGTAAATGGGTCTTCAGTAATGATAAAATTGAGTGATTGGGCCATGTTATCTCCAAGGGATTGGCCATTACCATTGAATATCAAGCAATTGCGTGGGTTTTTAGGACTCTTAAGTTACTTAAGGAAGTTTGTGAGGAGCTATAGGACTATATGCAAACCTCTAACTGAGGTTCCTAAAAAATGATGCATTAAGTTGGGACCAAGATGCTACTTCTACATTTGAATCACTTAATAAGGTAATGGTTAATCCTCTAACCCTGCCCTTACCTAGTCTAAACAAACCATTCATAGTTGAGACTAACACGTCAGGTTCTGGCAATGGTGCAATGTTAATGTAAGGGAGACATTTTATAGCCTACATCAACAAAGCTTTAAGGCCTAAGCAGCAAGTACTGTCTACTTATAAGAAAAAGATGTTGGTTATCCTACAGGCAATAACCAAGTAGAGATAGTATTTGTGGGGAAGACCTTTCAACAATAAAATCGACCATGTCAGTCTTAAATACCTATTGGATCAAAAAATGACCTCCCCTTCCCAATACTTATAGCTAATTAAACTATTAGGCTTTAATTACAAAATGAATTTTATAAGGGGAAGAAGAATATAATAGATAATGCTCTCTCTAAAATAGCCAACAGTGAACTTAATGCATTAGTTTTATTCATAGTTTTCACTAGCTCACTATCAAACATCAGGAGATCTTAAGAGGTTGATAACAAGGTTAAGTCAATCATCTAGGATTTAATTAAAGACCCTACTATACATCTTTATTACAAATGGAGTGATGGTTATCTTTTCAGGAAGGAAAAACTGATGGTGGGAAATGACATAACATTATAGAATCGTTTAATAGCCACCTACAATAATACAAGCTTAGGGGAACACTCTGGTTCTATAGTTACAATAACGAGGATTGATAGTGTATTTTATTAGAAGAAGCAACAAAAGCAAGTTAGAAAATACATGAGAGAATGCCCTACATGTCAAAGATATAAGCTAGAGAATGTGGCTAGCCTAAGATTATTACAACCTTTGCCTATTCTAGCAACACCCTTTATAGATATTAGTATGAACTTCATAATAGGTTTGCCTAAATCTAAAGGAAAATAAGTGCTATTCGTAATGGTGGATAGGTTTATCAAGTATGTGCATTTTGTGACACTTTCACACCTTTATGTTGCTAGATTAGTAGCAAAAACCTTCATGGACTCAGTCTATAAATTACATGGTCTTCTTACCACCATGGTTAATGATTGAGACTTTGTTTTTCAATGTCAATTTTGAAGATAATTATTTAATCTGTAAGAGGTCAACGTACACCACTCCATTATTTATCATTCTCAATCAAAAAGGCAAATTACAATCATTAACAAATGTCTGAAGAACTATCTCAGATACATGACAAGAGATAACCCCTTCATAGTGGTGTAAATAAATGTCATTGAAGGAATAGTTGTATAATACAAACTTCCACACAACCACTAAATCAAAAATAAATGTCATTGAATGAGTGATGGTATAATACAAATTTTCAAACAACCACTAAATTAACTCCCTACAAAATATTATATGATATTTTCTACCTATCTACATTTCATACTTTCTCTAAAGACTCCTCGTTGGGGCAGTTGACCATTACCTCAATAAAAAGGAGCATATGCTACAAATATGCTACAAATAATTAGATAGAATTTAATCAGGTCATGGAGGAGAATGAGATAGCTAGCCAACAAGAGAAGAAGTGACAGAGTTCTTAAAGTAGGTGATTCGGTTCACTTAAAACTACAGCCTTGCAAGTAGAAATCAGTACTTCATTACCACCACCACAAGCTAGCAGTCAAATACTTTTATCCTTATACTGCGATTGAGAAGATTGGAGAAGTTTCCTACAAGCTAAATCTTCCCTCCTCAACAATCCATCATGTTTTCCATACTCCAAACTAAAAAGGAGTGTGAGGAACAAAATGGTGCGCAATGGTTTCCTTGATGGACCCGAAGAACCTACGCTACAACCCCAAGCAATCCAAGATTGAAGGCTAATCAAAAGTGGTCAGCAAGCTGCAACACAAATCTTAGTCTACTAGCAAGGGTTGTCTCCAGCTGAAGCAACAATGGAATTCATTGACGGAGTGAAACTCAAATTTCCCTCACCCAACCTTGAGGACAAGGTGGTTATGAAGGGGGGAGATTCGTTACAGGTAAATTCAGTTATGAAGAATTTATCAGAGGGAGACAAACTGAAAAAAGAAATGAGCGTTACCATCAAAACGCACCATGTTAAGCTAGAGTCTTGCCTTTACTTCTACACACCGTTGCAATAAATTGTAATTCTCATTACTGAGAAGGTTGTAGAAGCAAACACCATCATCATCACCATCTTCTGCCCTGCCTACATATATTGGTTGCTGTAACAGAATGACACGCACAAATAAACAAGGACAATTGTTAATTTCTTCTGTGGATTCCTTTTTTCTCTCCTCCTTTCTCTAGCTCTCTCTCTCGCCACAATCAGCCCCTCTTTCCTAATTTCTTCTTCTGCTCAGTAAACCAGATACTCGAGGAATCACTCCACTGGGTTCAATACAGATTGGAGGATTCTTACTCGGGTTGTTAGCTATAGATAGTGATCTCATGCATGCTTCAGACTCGGGGCTAAAGATGCAATTAATTATGCAGCTGTCTATTTTAATCACACAAAACATGTAATCACTCATCTCCCACACCGTCCTAGAAATGAATAGAATAGGAGTGTTTTAATTACACCAGCCAATAATCATATCCAATTGTTCTAAGTTGTACAAGAATTGGTAATCGATATTTCCAATGAAACAAATAAGTTAATTGCAAAAGAATTAACTGTCCCTCGAACAATCCTTGTTTAGCTGCAGCTTCAACTTTGGGTGTTTTTTTTTTTTTTGGTCTTATTACCATGGAGCTTTTTGGTGTTTGTGTTATGTAAGCAGAGTCCTCCTTCCAGCTCTGGTCATGAAAACTGGCCTTTGAGATTATGCGGCCTATTGGAAGCACGTCAAAGAAGGAAGGCAAAAAGAGCTTGGAAAATGGACTTTGGTCCTTCCCACTTTCTCGAAGGACGGGTAAAAGAACCTCGATGATCCACCGGTCGCCCCTGATAAATCAATCAGTAAATCGTCACTTTCACTTATCATTTGCAATTCAAGCACAGATCATAATTCCTCATAATTCTAAGAACCTCAGACCATCTGGTCCTAATTAAATTGTCAGGATTAAATCAAATGTGATTTTCAGCATTTGGGGATTGTTGTTCAGAAAAGAAGGCCATGGCAGTAAGAGAATTCCTCGTTCTCAAACAGAATGATGGCAATATTGGTCATTGATGTAAAGCAGCTCCTGTGTTACGTGTGCCTAGCTGTTATCAATCCATGGCTAGGTAGTATAGATTTTACCTGAGCAGCATCCTTGAGTGGCCCCCAACACTCTAATCGGTTGTACGTGGGTGAGCTAGAATGAAAATACACCCAAACTAAAGAATCCTTTAGCTCAGGATGCTCTGTGAAGAGTGCCGAATCTCCATGCAACACAGCTTCAAGTACCTGGCTTGCATCAAATCAAAATTCTGAGCATGACTACACAAATGGTGGAGAGTACTAGTGTATGCAACAGCCCAAAGATTTATCCTGAAGTACATGGAATCGCAAAAGAGAACACTTACCAAAGGCATTTCCTTGGAGAATATGTGGTATCTGAACTCAGCAGCAAGGTCTAGCACGAGATTAGGTCCGCTCACATAGCAATGGACAAGTAGAGCTAATTGTCCTTCTAGCTTTTTCCATTCAGCAACCACATCATCCTTGCTATACCAACCTCTTAGCTGCATATACATTATGCACAGCCCATAATCACCACCAGGTAGATTGTCAAACTAAGTGAGCAATTTCAGTAACAAATACAATTTTTTCCAAGACCGAAAGCAGAACAAGGAAAGAAAGAGAAGAAAGGGAAAGGAAAGTTAAATCATAGGAACACACCTGATCTAGGTTGATGACATTGGAGATAGTTAAGGTTAGGTCTGCTGTGAAGTCACAATGAGACAGGATGTAAGTTCGAGGGATAATTGCAGAGTATTGATTCATCTCTTCGCCCATTAAAACTACTTTCAGCTTTGAAGCTTCAAATTTTGCCGGAGGACCCAAAAGTCTAACTGCCTAGTGACACCAAACAGGCAGCTAGTCAACACCATCGATAGGTAGAATAAGCCATTGTAACCTCTCGCAGAAAGTTACATTGGCTCGGAAACAGAAAGCGCAAACATGACTTGAAATGAAATGAAGTGACTGTTGTCTAGACTCAATCTAGGGAGACCAAACCAATCAACTATATACACTTACATGTAAAGGAAAGAAACACTCGTCCTTTGTGCTTCACCAAATTATCATTTTTTTTGTGGAAATTAATCGCTTCACGCTCTTCACTAGCAATAATAAAGATGCAAATACAGAAAAAACTTGAAAAAATTGCAAAATGCATCATGTTAGAATTCCAAGTGCATGTCAGTCTTAATTGCAAGCATGTTTTACCCTATTCTAGTATTCATTTAAACCATGCCCAGCGCCCAACATTTGCAAGTTTCATAATTAATGATACAATAAATGACAATGCCACTGCACAGAGGCCTGGTGAAGAGATAAAGGCGGGGAGAATACCTCAGAGACTAACGTATTACAGGAAGCCCTGCTATCACCAAAGGAGGAAAGAACAGCAGGCTTGGATCCTTTAAATGATAACTTGGTGCTGTTATTGCTGTTGTTGATGGATAAAGATTGCCTGTGCGGTGGTGATGGTGAAAATGAGTAGTGAGCACAATGACAGGCCATGGGAAATGCATAACAAGGTCTTTCTTTTCTTCATCTTTCACATCTCACCATTGTCTTCTCTCCGAACTTAGCTCGACAGAGAGAAAGAGAGAGAAAGGGATGGAGTATGTGGAGTTTTGAGGTTCACAGTTTTGGTCCTGTGGACTGTGATTCTCACCTCAGACCCCACATGTCCAAAAATCTTTATCAAGCATTCCCTCCACACAATTTTTTTTTTTTTTAAAATGTATTCAATATTTCTCGATTGAGAAACAAAAAAGAACTAGTAATTTGAATTTTTTAATGAATGGTAAATAGTGTTACCGGGGCTTCACAATTAAATAAATGAATTAAAAAGAAATGGTGATTGGTTATGGAAATGGAGTTGTGACAGGTCATCATTGCTTATTGAATATTTGATAACATGCTGTGGATAATGCGATGACGTGGCAAATCTGGGACCGGCACTCATCATCTCAAATCTAATTTTTTTATATGGTTTATTTATGTGTTATAAAAAAATTAAAAAAAGTTAATTATTTTTTTATTTTTTTATATTTTTTATATATATTAATTTTAAATAATAAAAAAATATTATTCTAATATATTTTTAAATAAAAATATTTTAAAAAACAACTATTATTATAATATCAAACAGTTCTTTAGTTCATTAAATTTGTTATGAATTTTAGCCATGTTTATTTATTAGAAAATATAGTTTTTTAAGTGATTTTTACGGATAAGAGATTCCTAAAGAATAAATTATTTTTTAATATTTGATAATTTATGAGAAAATTAGTTGTGAAACACTTTTCAATATTTAACTATGGTAATTTATTAGAAAATTAGTTGTGAAACACTTTTCAATATTTAACTATGTCATGAAAAATAAATTTGAAATTAACTTATCAATATTTTAAATTTTTTTTTCAAGTTTATAAAAAGAATGAGGATCAAAAAATTTTCAAGTTTATAAAAAGAATGAGGATCAAATGTAATAGAGAAAAATTTTGGAGGATGAAATTGAAAAAAAATCTAGTTTTATAAATTATTTCAAATAAAAAAATAGTAATCAAAATAATAAAAACCAAATCTAACATAGAAAAAATTTGGAGAATGAAATTGAAAAAAAAAGTTAAAAAATGATAAAATTAAAAAAAACTAATTTCATAAATCATTTCAATTAAAAAAAGGGTAAGAGAAAAGAAATAAAAATAAAAAGAATAGGGACCAAATTGATATAAATATTAAATCAAATCAAATTCTGATGAATGAAATTAAAGAATAAATAATTAAAAAATATACAGCAATTAAAAGATGGAAGGCTAAATTTTATATAATCAATAAATAATAAAATATTTTTTATTTTTTCACAACTTCTGAAAAAGCATTTTCCATCCAAAATAAAAAAAATTCTAAAAACCAAGTTAAACTTTATTTTTACTAGAAAATGTTTTCTACTAATCAATTTTTTTAAAGGTAAATAAATACATGAAACTTTAAAAAGTGATCACTTTTCTTGAAACAATTGAGCTTTAAAAAATGTCTAAGAGTGTGGTAATTGTTGGTTTTTTTCTTCCACATATAAATTATACTTGTTTGATTATATAAAAAAAATATTGTTTAAAAGAAGGGTCCCATCTTAAATTGAATTATAATCTCAATGTCATATGGAAGAAGTTGGAGATGCTTTTATTGAGGTTGGACCTTTATTGAGGTTGGACCTCAATTTATATGTTTGTGTGAATCTTTTACCAATATAAAAAAGAAAAAGAATAGTTGAAAATAATCAAACCAAGAACATTCTTATCTTTTCATTAGATATGTTTTGCATTACTCAAGTTATCGAGCTTTTTTCTTTAAACTTCTACTCTAAATACAAACTAAACCTTTCAATTGTCAGTTATCTTACAGATCTTGGTAACTAAATATAATGATTAGCACAAGGATTTTCTTTATTCTAAATGTTTTATTCTTGTTTTTGATAACTAAAATCATCACCTTTTTTCTATATTTTCAAGACCAAACATAAAGACTTATTATATTTTTGGGTTTTTCTCACATCTACATGTGTGTTAACTATTCTACTTTTTATCTTTATAATTTTATTTTTTGTTATGGCATAAATGAAAGCAATTTCATATTGTTTTTTGTAGTACAAAAAAGAAGAAGAATTGCTTGAAAATTATATAGAAACAACAAAGAAGGTGTTGATAATTTAGTAATCTATTTCTTATTTAAAGAAATCATTAACTTATAGTAAAAATTTAATTGAATTGAAATATGGGTTATTGTTGCTTGATTCATTTACTTTAGATTTTAGGGCTTTAAAGTAGATCTTTTATATATAATTCCTTGCAAATAACTATTGGTCTTGGTTCTTGTTATTTGATTTAATAGCAAATAAGATCTTGAATATTTAGGTAGGTTTTAGTTAAAGGTGTCTTAAGGTTTGTTTCTATGTTGTTGTTGTGTTATTAAGTTATTTTTTTAACTATCTTCAAATGGATCCACAAACACACTTCTTCACCTTTTCTTTTGATATAATATTAATTTTTATGAGCTTGGATCAATTGATGTTACCAAATGTGCAAATATTTTATAACTTGATTCAAATGTATTCATTCATACTTTTTTATATTTAAAAGTCATTTGAATGAATATTTAAGCATGATTGTTTTGGTGTAATACTATGCATTCACTCCTCTAATCCATCATATCATTAGATTCAGGTGAATAAATCTTTCATAGCAAATAATTTCATGTTTGTAATATAATACTATTTTAGCTATGGTGTGAAATTTGTATTTTGATGGATTTTTGTTAACTTTTTTATTCATAGAATGCTATAATTTAGTAATGCTTTATTTATTAACTCGTGCTTTTAAAGTGTAGTTTCATAGTATGCTATTAATTGATTTTTTAATAGAAAATACTTTTAAAAGTGCAGTAATTATTTGTATGTCATGCTTCTATTAATGCATCTTGAATATATAAGAAGAACATTTGCACTGAATTAGAGATCAAAGTTAAACAATGATTTTGAACTATTTTTATGATATAATTTACATATTATTTTTGCAATTGGGTTACTTGTTCAACAAGTCAATTTTTTCATAACTTATCATTGTTTTGTTCTATTCTTATATATTTTTATCTATATTTGATATTTTTCTTGAGGCAAATCAATTTTACAATCTGCATATTATTGCAAATGTTTAATCTTTTTTTTTAATTACTCTAACATACTCATGTCCTTGATTTTCTCTTTTAATATGTTTATCAAATAAAGGAATGGAAAATTATGAAAGTTATGATAAACTTTCTTGAAACAAGGAAATGTTACCTACTTTTCATGATATTTGCATCAAAGTTATTAAGATGGGAATGAGACCAATTACTTATTTTAATAAAGATGGTTGGAGATTTGTGATGATTGTCTTCAAATAATAGACTAGTCATGCTTTCACCAATGCGCAACTAAAGAAAAAATATGATGATACAAAAAAATTGAAGGATATGGAAAAAAAAAAAGTTGATTTATAAAACTGGTATTAGTTGAAATAGTGAATTAGAAACTATTTCTGCAACTGATGAGTAGTGGAAAGCAAAAATTCAGGTTAATTGTTAAGAACTTCATCTTTTCACTTTTATTTATCTTATTTATGTAGTCGATGAATTCATTAAGTTTCATTAATTATATTCAATTTGTTTTATATAAAAAATTAAAGAATTAAAAAAGTTTAGACATGTTGGTATTGAGCCATCTTTTATAGAAAATATGATATAATATTCAATAATATAGTGGTTACAAGACAATATGCTTGGTCTTTGTTTTCAAAAATGTTACAAGATAATGATGATGATGATAAGGATGATGGCATGAGAAATGTTAATGATGATAATGATGTTAATCTAGAGGAAGGAAGCAGTGATTCAAATAAGGATGTCATTTTTAATTTTATACATAATGTGAGTAACATGGTAATTTGATTCAATATGGTGAACAACAATAGCACATATAGTAGTGGCAAAAGAAAAGCTAGACAATATTCTACACTTCAAGGTGGAAAAAATAGGAAAGGGTTCTAGAATAAAAGCTCAATTATTTTCATATTTGGATTGACTTATTGATAGTGTTTTGACAAAAAGTGATTGCATCTCTAGTTCTAAAGATAATAAAAGGTGTAACATTGAAGAGGTAATGAAAGAGCTTTATTCCATAGATGAAAATAATTTTAATGATGACTTGCATACTTTTTATATTGAGCTATTTTGTTTAAGGAGCAAGAGGGTGAGTATCATGGAAGATATTGATAGCAATGTTTATTGGCTAAAAAATAATGTTTGATTAAAGTTTAAAGATTTAGAACTAAAGGTGTGTTTTTATTCTTTTAAATTACTTATTTCATTGTGTTTTTCTTAAAAAAATATATATGATAATTAACTACTATTTTTTAACTATGGCAATTGATTTTGCTATTTGTGCTATGAATAATTGTAATGTCTTTTCTATAATGATAAAATAAGGTCTTTAAATGAAGATTATTGAATTGTAAAGAGTTTGTTATATACTTAATGGATTGCTAATTTTGTTTTTGTTTAATATGCATGGTGAACCATGATTTAATATTAAATTTTCTTTTTGTTTTAAAAATAGTTTGGATAATATATGATGTTATTGTCTATTGGATATTTCTGATAATAGAGTCATAGTTTGAGTGAATTATAATTATCTTATTAACTATGATTGTGTTATATCTTATTATTAAAAAAAATTTCATCTAGTTATGCCTATCTTCCATTATATTTACTATAGTTTGAATTTTTTTATTCTATTATTACAAGAGACATGTAATAGCCCTACTATTATTATCATTATATGGATGCTTTCAAAGTGTGTACTACAACTTGTTTACCTAACAATCTAATAGTTACTAATATTTAACTTATATTGTTATTATCATTTAGGAAATTTGAAAAAGATCTTTAACTTAAAATAATGACTTTTAAAAGTTCATTGGTCAACTTCAATAACTTTAATTCAATTTGCATCGTGATGGCATTTGAGGAAATTTTGAGACCTTTAGATAAGAATAATAAATTTTAAAAATTACTTAGACAATTTCAACAACTAATGCTTAACATTTAAATTATAAAAAACACATGTAACTAAAAGTTAATTATAGTACAATATTGTTTGGTCATAGTATTGCAACTAACATGATATCCATCACATTTTCAAAAGTTGACAGGATCTCTTAGTTGATTTGCATCATGATTCTCTGTTTAATTGATGTAGTCCTAAATCAAGATAGTTGTAAAGTATATTTAAAGAAAAAATTAAAAAATTTAATATCTTGATTAAAGTTTATAGACAAGTGAGTGAAATTTTCTAAATACATAATTAGTTTCTTTTAATTAATTAATAATTAATACAAGTGGTGCATTTATGCAGTTATAAATTAATGTAATTGTGCTTTTCACTACCCTGGTCTCCAATCCTAACATATATACACACACTTGATAAGTCTAAAAAAATTTAACTGCTTGAAAATGACCTAATTTTGAACATGATAGATTGGAAATATAGACAAAAACAAAATAAAATGTAATCCTACAAGCAACGGTTTTCTTGTAATCTGTATAATAGAAATTTAAAATATATGATTTCTGACAAATAAAGAGGAAAAATATAATGAATGCATAAATATTTATGTGTGTGTAGTCAAATTATAAAATTAGAGAAAGAAATCTTGATAAAACAAGTGGAAAATGGTACATCTAAGAGGGAAAAAAAAACTAAATTATAGAAGAGTTGTTGGTTTATATAGACTGTAAGAAGATTAAATATGAAAATTTATTTGATAAATACAAAGAAAATACATAGAGTATAAAGAAAATATATTGATGATATTTTATTTATCAAAAAAAGGTGAAAGTTTTTAGTTTAAAGGGTCAAAGTTAACATGAAGTAGAGTATGATTAAAAATCACATCTTTTTTTATAGTTAAACTACTTTTAACTTGTACAAGAAAGGCAAGTGAACAATAAGGCTAAAAACAAATCATAATATAACCTAATATTTTCAACCAAAGGTTTTCTTGCAATTTATATGATAAAAATTTATTACATGTGATTAGAAATGAAGAAAAAGAGAAAAAATAATAAATGCATAAGCATCTATGTGTATGTATATTCAAATTATAAAATTAGAGAAAGAAATTTGGAAATATCGAGTGGAAACTAGTACATCTATGAAAAAAAAGCTAAATGATATAAGAGTTATTAATTTATATGGATTATAAGAAGATTAAATATGAGAATTTAATTGATAAATACAAAGAAAACATATGGGATATGAATGCACAATCATCTATCTATGTGTATATTCAAATTATAAAATTAGAGAAAGAAATTTGAAAACATTAAGTGGAAAGTGGTACATCTATGGGGAAAAAAACTAAATTATAGAAGAGTTACTGATTTTTATGGATTGTAATAAGATTAAATATGAGAATTTAATTGATAAATACAAAAAAAACATATGGGATATAATGAATGCATAAACATCTATTTGTGTGTGTATTCAAATTATAAAATTAAAAAAAGAAATTTGAAAACATCAAGTAGAAATGGTAAATCTATGGATAAAAAAAGAAACCTAAATTATAGAAGAGTTATTGATTTATATGGATTGTAAGAAGACTAAATATGAGAATTTAATTGATAAATACAAAGAAAACATATAGGATATGATGAATGCATAAGCATCTATCTGTGTGTATATTCAATTTATAAAATTAGAGAAAGAAATTTGAAAACATCAAGTGGAAAGCGGTATATTTATGGGAAAAAAACTAAATTATAGAATAATTATTGATTTATATAGATTGTAAGAAGATTAAATATGAGAATTTAATTGATAAATACAAATAAAACATATGGGATATAAAAAAGAGATTTTGATGAAATCTATTTGTCGATGAAAGATGATATTTTTTAGTTTGAAGGGTTAAAACTAGCATAATGAAGAGTATAATTGAATGGTAAGTAAAAGGAAAAAATTACACTTCTTTTTCTAGTTAAATTATGTTTAACTTGTACAAGAAAGGCAAGTGATCAACGAGGCCAAAAAAAGTCATAATATAACTTAATATTTTCATGAACATAAGCATATAAAGCTAAGAGGGGAAATTTCTTTTGCATCATTACTATATCTAGGAGATAACAAATGAGAGATATAAAACATGACATTTGACACAATTTGATGATCTCTTATAATTTATGATACTCCTAGATACTCAATATTTTATGTCATCATAAATATGGACATTAAGTGATTTAATGCTCTATTCAAAGATAGTTTTATAAGAATTATGATAATGTAATAAATCGTGTTATTGATTATCTTAATAATGATGGTTGTGATGATGATAATAATAATGGTGGTGATGACAGCTATAGTAACGATGACAATAATAATGATAACAATAATGCTAGTGATGAGGAAGGTGAATCATTTTCGAGGAGAGAGTTTGATTGTCGTAAACTAATATTATACATGGTCAAGGCTTTCTCCATGTATTATAATAATTATATATATAAAAAACCTTGTATGGTTTCATACAATATGGGTATGAGATGATTTAATGAAATATTACAACATTTGAAACAATGGTTAACATATTTAGGATGGATACAACAATATTGCAAAGCTTGTGCTTTGATTTAGAAACACAATATGATAAAAAGCTTCAAGAAAGATAAGTGTTATTGAAAAGGTGGGCATGTTTATGTATACATTACTATTAGGTGCTTCAAATAGGAAAGTTCAATAAAAATTTCAGCATTTAGGTGAAACTATTACTAGATACTTTAATGAGACTTTAAGAGCAATATATTCACTCATAGTAGATGTTATAAACTAGAAAACTTTGAATTTTAAAACACACCACAAGAAATTACAATGAATCCAAGATATATACTCTATTTTAAGGTAATTCTAATATTCTTTCTTTATCATTAATGCTAAATATAAATTGTTTGAATAATTGCATTTCAATCATTTAGACACTTATGCTTCTTGTTTTTCATGTAGAATTGTCTAAGAGTAATTGATACACTATATGTATTCAATCGTGCACACTTGTTAACACACTGTGTGATAAAATGCATATTTGGAGTATGGAAAAAAAGATTAAGAGTTTTACAAAATATGCTTGCATATCATTACAAAAACATGTTCATCGTGTAGTGGTATCAATGACACTATATAACTATATTAAAAGAAAGTCGTAGAAAGATGTAGCATTTAAAAAAATTTGATCATTATTTTAATTTTGTTTCTAATGATATTTTAACCGATATTGTTTCATATTTGCAAACTCATAAATACTAAAGGTCTTCTCAAATAGAATATGTTTGTTATAAGATTACATGTAATTTAATAAGACAATAAAAATATGATCATAATATCGCATTATTGTAGTTATGATGTATTAATAATTCAATATACATGTTCTTTTTACTCATTTTACTATCGACATCACTTTTAATTGTAGTTTTAACCTAATATTTTTTACTTGTTTTTATTCAACAACAATATCAAAAGAATTTTTAATCAAACCAATCAAATTAAATTTTTTAAATGTATTTTTTAAACCACAACCAAAAAAACCCTTTTAATACCAAAAGACTTTTTTTCCATCCCTCCATATTTTCCAAAGATAGTTTTGGCCCATTAGAATATCTACTTGCCAAGCACTACCGTACAAAATTTAAGACTGTTTTTAGTCATATCTTCGCAACTCATAACATGTGGAGAAGCAGAAGATTGATATGCATGAAAATTAAGTACGGTAAAATTCAAGCTCAATTTAGAATGACATGGTCAGGAGATAATTTTTATGGCCATAACAATGACTAGCCCTAGCAATGCATATCACTTGACTTTGATTATTTTTTCCCTTTCCTTTCTTCCCCTTTTTTTTTAAAAAAAAAAAAACATTTTTGAGAAACGGAAGGCTTGGATGTTCAGATGCTATCAGCTAAGGCATAATTTCAACAGGGGAAGACTACCTTGTTCCAAATTAAGGTGAAACCTCACATGGGGCTAAACTTTACAAATTCTCAGAACTTGAAGTTTCTTGACATTAAATTTAGTTTCCACATTTTTATCTTAACCTTTACTTGCACCCCTCGTAACATTAACAGTTTGGCCATCTTTCATGACACTAGGAACTTACAATCAGCCCTTAAACAAAGAGCAAGAAGGAACTTTTTTTAACCAATGTTACAATAACAATATATAACAATGATTCTTGTTGATGTCATACATTTGAAAGTTACTCAAATACGAAATTTTTTCTTTGGCTAGACATCCTTTGCCTTCAAAGGAACATAGTCATCATAACCTGCATCGAGGCGATCCAAAGTCGTAGACTTGTCGATGTTTTCATGGTGATATGACTTGCAAACAAAGTAGGTCACCGTTTGAATAACAAGCTCAAACAAAATCAACAGGACAAGCAACAAGAAACAAATAATACCGTATGACACCCTATTGACTATTCCTAGCGACGATCCTTCAACAAGCTTACTAAATTCTATTTTCATGATTACATAAGATATAGTCATCGTCAGAAATATAACTCCCATGACCTTTGTCTTCCCTCTTACAAGTGCCTTGCTCTTGATCATGGCCGTCATCGCAGATGCTTCTTCTGAAACAGATACAACACTGGCAGTTTGCCAAACAAGGCTAATATAGACAAACCCCATGAAGAACAACACTAGTAAAAAAAAACCAATAGCAAGAATATAACGATTGATCATGAAGGTTCTAGTAACTGCAATTGTTAGCAGTGTAGCCATGGTACAAGCAAATATTGCAGCGAAAGCACAGGCGGAGATGATCACAAGCCTCTTCCAAAATCTAGGCACAACACGCATCACCATCTTGAAAGTCACTTCTTGCCCTGTAGAAATACAAGCTATGGTGTAAACAACTGCAGCAGTTGACAGAGGAGAGAAAAGGAGAAGGAAAGTGATGTATGCAGCCTTGTAAAACAAAAGTTGGATCCATCCAGTGGAGTTGGGAAGACTTAGTTCGATTTGTTCTGGGGTACCCGCTTGCGTTTGCATCCGAGGCACTTGTACTACTTCAATGATTTTTGCAAATAGAGCATTTGATACCTTCATGTTTGCTATGAAGACAAAAGACGTGGGGAGGATAAAAACAAGGGTTATCTGGGAGAAGATTGTTTTCCTTGAGAAGATAATCTTGCAGGCTTCCTTGTAGATGCCGAAGAGACCAAGAAATTGCATCTCTTCTCGTTTTTTATCCATGATTAATCAAGTTTCCTGAGTGGGATTTTTATTGAAGAAGGGAGGTTGATATAAGCAGCAGCTGTGTTGGATTTGGGTCTCAAACTAACCAGTCCAGACCTCAAATAAAGGGATCCGCCTAATTCTCTCATCACGAAACTGACTTCTTAATTAAAATGTTGATAAAAATGGAAAATATAAAATATTCACAACAATTTATTTTCTGTATGTATATTTTGTGGAAAATTAGCCTACAGCTCAATCACTTTCCCCTTCTTTTCATATTAATTTTATTAAATAAAAATAATATGATACATATCTACACACACAGACACAAGCTTCTATTTGTCCTCAATTACCGATACATACAATTAAGAGACAGACATATGTTCATTTCAATTGAAAATCTACCTCGTAAAAATCAATTAAACTCAACATGTTTGTCTTAACTCATAAATACAACAAGAAGTGGACATTATTTTTTTTTTAGTGGGAATAACTCATCCTATTTGAATTTTGAAAGTAGTTGATGAATTAGAATTTTCAAAATAAAAACAACATGAATTTTCGTATTGAAAATTTTACATGTTTGTCCATCAACTATTTGCTAATCTCGCACCATAACGACATAGAATCTTTTTAATTTTATTTAGTTTGAATTGTAATAACAGTATATACTACATGGATGACATGGACTCTTTGTTTTTTTTTAATGAACAAAACGATATGTACTAAATATTTAGTTTATATTGTTGCTAATGTCAAAATAACCTAGGTCACTATCATAAAATTAATAAATATAAATGAAAATATTAATTGAGTGTTTTTGTTAGTAAATTATAGTAAATTTTATTAACGAAAATATTCTCTCAGTATATACTAATAAAATTACAGTGAAAAAAACAAAACAAAACAAAAAAAAATACAATGATACATCGTTTATACTAACAACATTACTGATGGAATTAATTCCATCGGTAAAATCGTTAGTAAATTGTTCACTTCTTCCTGACATTGTTTATTATATTAATTACAAAGAGAATCATCGATAAAACATTCCATCGATATTTTTCAAATAGCACTGGAACTGTTTACTTCCCAATTGTACTGTTAATATTTGTTCTTTACAGGAGAAATCACCAACGGATTAAAAAGTCGTCGGTGATATTTGGTGGGTTTCTAAAAATTTTTGAGTAAATTAAAATTTTAAATTAAATATTACCTATAAAATCACTGACAGATAGAAAAGTCGTCGATGATATTTGACGGTAATTGAAATTCTTTTATTAAATTAAATATTACAGATGAAATCATCAATAGAATGATTAAAAATATTAATATTTAATTATCTATCGATAAAATTATCGGTAACATGCCCTGATAAATAGAATCCCTCATTTCACAATAGACAAACTTGTTCTTCTTGTTCTTTTTCTTCTTCCTTTTGTGTCATAAACATTAACATCCCTTTCTTTCTTTCTCTTCTCTTCTCTCCTCAACTCCTCTTCTCCTCCACTCTCATATATGTCTTTTTCTCTTTTTTTCTTTTCTTTTCTCAGATTTTTTTAATTAATATACTTTATGAATTGGTTTTTTTTTCTCTTCTCAACTTCATTCACAACTACATTAAGGTACGGATTTTCTTTTTTCTTTTTTCTTCTTTCTTTTGTGTTTTTCTCTTTATATTTGTTATTTTATTTTTAATTTTTTTTATTCTTAATAATTGTATGAATGTTGTTGTAGGATTTCTTTTTCATATGAGATCAATGTTGTTGCTTTTTTTTTGTTATTTATTTGTTGCAAATTTTTTGAGTTGATTTTCTTCTTTTTTTTTTATACAAGCAACTAAATTTTGAGTATCATGAAGTGTTTATTTATATTAATTTAATTAGTTTTATTAAATAGATTTTTTAAAAAAATATTTTTAAATAATCACCGATTGAATTGCAAACTGTATTTTTTTTTTATTATATGACAATTTCCTCAAGGAAAATACTGATGGAATGAAGCAGGAATTTTTTTTCCCTCATTTTTCGTTTGTAAAACCATCAGGTTTTTTTTACCAACAGAATTAGTGACAGATGATGGAATTATCAAGAAATATTATTTTGATGGATGTATTCCGTCAATGAATTAGTCGGTAAAATTTTCACTAACGAAATGGTGACCTCACTCTAACAGAAAAATTCTGTCAGTAAAACTATTAAATATTATAATGGGTATTATCATTAGACAAGAAATGTCCCTTTTCTTTAGCTAGTTCCACCTAACTCCTTGGAAAGTAATATTGCTAGAAGCTATGGAGCTAGAAATTAATCAAATCTCAAGCCTTCAGTTTTATAAGAATATGTAGATTAAAGAAGATTCTTGAATATTTAATATTGCTTTAGAGTTCCAAGATTATTGACTAGTTATATGAAATCGAAGATACAGTTACTCTAAAGCATTCTATTTAAAATAAGTTACATTGTTGCTTATCTTTTATTCCTAATAATTGTTGTGCCTAATCTATCGATACTCTATCTACATTGATAAGAATGAGTCTACTGCAATGAGTAATTTTATATGCTGTGAGGGGGGAAAGTCTTATGTTAAAAAGAAATCGCTACTTACTATTATGGTTACTAGAAAACCCTAACTAGCATGCAGAGCTTTCAGGTAAGAGACTAATTATATTAAAGGGAAGATATGATCATCCTAAAGCATCCTACCTAAAATAAGCTACATTGCTACTTGTTTTTTGAATCCCTAATGGTATGTTGTGTCTGATCTACCAATGGTCTACTTACATGGATGAGAATTGATCTATTGCAATAAGTTAAACCCTGGATAGATGATTTTGTTTAGACAATAATGGTCTATGGGTAATAATATGTTGAGATTCATTTATCTTATAGTATTAGGGTTCACTCATAATTTTTTCTGAAAAAGGATTCCACGCCCTAGTCATAAAATATCCAAACAATAATTATTATAGGTTGATTTACTTAGTGATATGATCTAATGACAAATGTTTTTGGACTTACTAAGGGAAATTAATATCCATGATTGACATTTAGATGTCATCAATAGATAATTGACTTAAAGACTTGAAATTTTAAAATCACGAGACATCAAGATATTATTTATTATTAATATTTAAGATAATAGCTTGTTATGAGTATATTTATTTGAAACATTATGAGTGGATAATAAAATATTTATTTTTTTATATGGTCTTTTTAGAAAAATATGTTTTTTAGAAGGGTTTTGGAATGTCTGCTTATAAAAACCTTTTTAATTTGAGTCAAATCTCAATAAGATTCATAAACAAGTTATAAAAACTCAATATAAAAACATGAAATTTGATTAATATGTTTTTATTTTTTCTATTTTTTACAAAAAAAATAAGGACATGCATGCAAATGTAAAACAAGAATATGAAAATAGTATGTTAATTACAAAACTTGCATGAACACTAACTAAATGCAAATATAAATACTTTTTATTTTGTGAGAAGTTTGGCCAAAACACATGGAAATTGATAGACACCTTTTTAGCATGATTATGAAAATAATGATAACCACAAGAAGCATAAAAAAAATCTAAGATAACAATTTAATCTCACGAATAAAATATCTTAAGTCATTTTATTCATTTTACATCATACAAGCAAGCAAAAACACATGTCATAATATTTCATTCATAATCAACAAAGCATGCAATATAAGGAAAAAAAAAACCTAACTTTTATCATTCCACATCTAGATTACAAGTGAACCTAGAAACATGAGTTTTGGTTTACTTTCATGTATTTTTTTATAACCAAAACCATCATATTTATTCTAATATTTTATATATTAAAATAAAAGGCATGTAACAATTAAATTAAATAGAACTAAACTTTAAAAATCCAAACTTTAAATTTCCATCCATTTATTTATCACATATTTGGCCATTATTTTTTATTTGTTTTTTATTAAAAAAATGCACAATATCTAAGTTAAACCTAACTAAGCCTAAAAACACCATTTTTTGACTTGTTCATGCATTTTACAATAAAAAAGAAACATTTTACACTATATTTTCCATAAACTCTAAAAAATAAAAAAGAAAGAAAGAAAGATGTAACTTACATCAATGATAGTTTTAGCCGAGAGGGGAGGTGTTGTAGAGGCTTTTAGTGGCTACCACAATAAGTGGTTGGTGGTGAAGATGATTATAATGAGTTTTTTTTTTCCCTTTTCTAGACTAAGGTGTTTCATTTCTCCTTGATTAGTGATTTCTTTTACTATTTTTTTTTCTTTCTTTTTCTTTTTCTTTTTACCCTATGAAACTCTATGGCTCAAAATGAACTAATCTAATGACTCAAAAACCAACCTTTCCCTTTATACCTTATTTAAATTTTTGGTGTTTTTGTATGATTTTCCTCCCTTGTTTTTTTTATTCTCTTTCTTTCATCACTTTCTTCTACCATCTAGATAAGTTAGTTTAAACTCAAACCTTCTACTCTATTATCTCTCTTAAATTTAGGTTTTCTTCCTTTCTAGGATTTTCTCCTTTCTTTCTCACCATACCTCTCAATTTATATACAAGAAAAAAGGTCTTAAAACCTTTCTAAGTGGGATAAATCTTACTCATCCACTATTATCGTACACTTTATATAACATGCTCAGGTTGGCTATTCTGACACATGTTTTGCCACTATAAAAAGATAATAAAGTGGATTTTAGTTAAAGATAAAGTGCAGGTATAGGGTAAAAGGTAATAGTGTCTCTTATCAGGTTTGGGATGTGTGAGAAAGAGAGAAATTTATACTTCAAACCTGGCCAAAGCACCTAAAAAAAAAATGTGATAAAACACATGCATGCATGGAAGTATACATGGGAGATTAAAGACAATCTCTACCATACATTTATGTAATGCCTTTTATTACCTTTTAAATTAACAAATCGTGTTATGCACCATTTCATATAAATAACTTCTCTCTTTTTATACTCTTTTTTATTATTATTTTTATTAATTTTAATTTAGTTCCTACAATTTTGATTTCTTCGTATTCAGTTAATTTGGATTGATTTTTCAAAATTTCATTCAATTAAGCCCTTGATGGCATTAAAAATTGATCTTTAATATTGATGCCTTTAACACTCCAATCCTTATTGACACTACTAAAAGATTGATGTCTTCTCCCAAGTGCAGGAGTGTCGAAGTAATAAATAACCCGTCAAGACCGGGGTCAAACCACAGGGAGGTTAATTGTACAAATTATAAACAACAATTATAAACAACAACAATAGTAACAATAACAACAACAATAATAATAGTAGCAATAATAATACTAATA
>NW_011500223.1:74288-83573 GCF_000495115.2 Populus euphratica
TTTAGTTAAGGAGTTATTGATACTTCAAGTGCAAAAATGATGATATAAAACCATGATAAAAATGCACTTTTAAGTACTAATCACTTATATATTCAACTTGTGAAATTTTGGTCAAACTGACCCCAAAACTCAATGTATTTTTTCAATTAAACCCTTAATTGAATTAATAAGGTCCTCAATTTCTATCTTATTTTGGTAATTGGTCTTTTAATAATTCTAATTTTAGTCAAATTGACTATAAATTCAATTTTCCTTATTAATGACACCCATAATTAAATTAATTGAAATACTAAACTTTCCGATCCCTTTCATTTTGGTTACTACCTTACAAATTTAGCCAATTTTGCCTTTAATTCTAATTTTCCTCCTTAATTAGATCGTCAATCAAATTAACTAGACTACCAAACTTTGTCATCTTTTTTCATTTTGATCCTTCGCCTTAGAGTTTTTTTCAATTATGACCAATTTCAATTCTTTTCTTAATTGTTTTTCAATTAAATCATGAATCGTATGACCATATTAATTTCTAACTAGTTGCAAATCATATTCTTTCTTGTTTATAACCAAAACCTTTCTTTGAATTTGGAAATTTTTTTTCTCAAAAATAATGTTTTTTTTTTTGCTAATTTGAAAACTTTTACAGGAAGGGATAAAAATTAGGTTATGACATTTAAATGTAAAAGATAGGAAATTAAACAATACATATTTATTGTACTTGGTTATTTGATCCGGTAAGGGCCATCCCATTATGTGCACTTTTGGATAAAATATGAGCATGCATGAAAAATGTATTTGCATTGTGTAAATATACAAAAAAACATATATTATTGTACTTGGTTTAGATTTAAAGGGGTTAATTGTTAGTCCTCGTTTAGTTTAAAAGTTAACTCTTTTGCAAGCTTTTCCCCTTTAAAATGGATAGAAGATATGAAAAGACTGAAAATTTATTTGGGATAAAAATAAGATAAATATTTAAATATATTAAGAAGCCTCTTTTTATTCTTTCAAATGGTTTTTTTTTCAAATGTGATCAAGTGTTTCATATATATATAAAAGATATTCTATTCTTAGAGGGTTTAACATATTATTAATTAAGAAATTTCCAGTAACAAAGAATAGTCTTAAATTGAAACACTTTAGAAAAGAAACCAAATATATCTTTATTATCAAGGTGGAGTACTAAATTTCAAAATTCAAATGTTGTTGCTTATTTGGATTTATCCCATGTAGGCTGAATGTAAACCTTTTTAATGATGGTATTATAAATCTTATTGAATCATATTATTATATGATGCTCTATTAAACCAAAGTTGTTTGTAATAAAATCGTGAGTTTTAAGTTTAAACAATAATTGGGATTCGATAAATTTTAATAAGAATGTAAGAATGAATGAGTAATTAATAGGAATTTAAAGTAACAAATGAAAATTCAGAACTTGAATTTATTAATTAAGGACTGTATTACAAAGAATACAAATTTAATTAACATAAAATAAAAAAATTATAGGTAAATTCAAGGTAGCTCAAGCTTTAAAGGACAACGGCTCGTTTGGAAACGCAGTCCAACCCATGTTTTCAAAACAAATTTAAATTTTTTTGGTTAAAATTAATATGTTTCAGTGTTTATGGATTGTTTTGATGTGCTGATATAAAAAATAATTTTTTAAAAAATAAAAAGACATTATCTTGATATATTTCCAAATGAAAAGCACTTTAAACTGCAACCGCTACTATAATCCCAAACAGACCCTAAAGGTATTGTTTTAAAATATTTTACCACAATCCCAAATAGGCTTTAAAGGTATTGTTTTAAAATATTTATCATAGATCTTCTTGCTTACAATTATTTATTTTATAAACAAGACTAAGAATTTTAAATTTAAATTGAATTGTGAAAATATATTTCAAAGATCATGGACTAATTGATTAAAGACTAATTCTATTCAAAATAATACATTGTCATTCCCTAGTCTTTAAAATGCCATTGTTTCCTTAACAATGCTATCATTTTTACTAATAATTATCTACTAGAGCACATGTAAACCTGTTATTGTGAGACAATCATCGATCATCCATACGGACTTCATCTTTTTTAATCCTTGTATATGGCATCCAATCTAACAAATATCTTTTCACCTAACAACTTTATTATTCTAAAAACAACTAACAATAAAGATTTTAAGGTTAATAATTCTATTCATCAGAAATCCTCAAGTCCAATGCATTCCCTCCCTCTTGGAAAAAGGTTTCTCTTAAAGCGAGGGTAAGTAATCCTAAGCCAAAATTCTTTGGTCGATACAACATCTTTTTTTCTATTGTCTTTCCTATTAAACTAAAATATTCCTATTATTTTTATACTTGAAGATTTGTTCCCTTCAATCTAGTACCTTTATTGGCTTTAATCATGGTTTTCCTTCCCAACCAAAAGTCAATAACTTAGGTGTTATTCCTTATTTATTTATGTTTTTAAAAAAGAAACATGGAAGGTGCAATGGATTTTGGCCTTGCTAGCCAAATCTAATCAATAGGAAATCTTTTCTACCTTTGATTTGATTTTGAATAAACCATAATATTTTAAGGGTAAATTTTGATTTTTTTTCTTTATTGCACACTTAACTAGAGAAATGCTACAGTTTTAGAAAAACCCACTCCCTCTCTTGTAGTTTTAAATCTTTTCTTCTTTTTTTTATCTAATTATACCTTTTATCATTCTTGGGCCTTGAGTAGGTTATATATGATGGTTTATTGTATTTATGTTCTTGTTTTAGAGATGATTAATTACTTCATTATGTGTTGTATCTAGGATATAGTTGATGAAATTAGGTGAGGGGTAGCCATAGATAGCTTCAAAAGAGATAGACTTGATCATTGTATAATAAAAAGTCTTGTACAATCATTATACTATGGTTAACCAACTTGACCACTTGTTAGGACTATCACCTTCAAAATATCTGAGATACCCTTCTAGTGTTTTATTAATGACCTTTATTTAACCATTAGTTTATAGGTAGTAGGATGTAGATAAGTGAAGTTAGACTCTATAAACTTTAAGCAATTCACTCAATAACATACTAGTGAATATAGAATCATAGTCAATTATCATGCTTTCTGGAAGTCCATGTAATTTCGTAATATTTTAGGAAAAAACTTGAGCAATATTAGTAATAATATAGGGTTAGGCTATAAATAAAAACAAATATATTTGGTTCATTTGTCAATAAAAAATAGGATTACTTTATAATGTTTAGATTTAGATAACACTTCAATGAAATCCATTGAATTACAAGACCAAAGTTTGTAAGGGTATAGGTAAAGGTTGTACCAAGCTAGATGGTTTTGTTTTTTTCTTTTTTAGCTATTAGACAAATCTCATAATGTCTGATGTAGCTTATTATATTAGACTTTATCCCCATCCAAAAAAAAATCCCTCTTAGCTTTCTTTATGATTTTCTCATAACATGAATGACTAGTTGTTAGATTATTATATATGTATTACATAATAATGGAATTGATGTGATATTCTTTACCCACACATATCTTTTCTTTGTAAAACAATATTCCTCCTATAAAATGGTATTTAAATGCTCTCATAATCTCCATTTGTATTTTTAGAAAAAATATATACATTTTTATCCTTTTGATACCTATCATTTAACTAGTCTACCTAGTTGACTAAATGAGAAGTAATATCCTATCATTTCTTAACTAAACTTTCCACAATTCTTTTATATAATAAATCTATCACTAAATTTTCTTTACCTGCCTTATACTCAACGGGAAAGTCATATTCTATTAACTTGGAAAGCCATTTTTATTATTTATAAGTGTCTACCTTCTACTTAATGAGGTATTTCAAGCTTTTTATATTAATTTTTATTTTGAAAGTTTGGCCTTATAGGTAGGGTTTTATAGGTAAGGTCTCTAGTTTTAAATCATGAATATCAGTGCTAGGAATTCCTTTTCATATATAGATAGGTTTAATTCATTGCTTTTAAATCCTTTACATCTGGAAGATATAGGTTTCCTTTCTATATCAATATTGTTCCAACCTTTAAACTTGAGGTATCACACTCAATAATGACTAGTTATGTAAATCTAGAACTAAAGGATTAAAAACTAATTTTTTTCATGTTCTCACAGGCTTTTCTAGCTTTCTTATCTCATTTGAAAAGGTCCTAACGTGGTCTTATATCCTTAAATAAATCTCCTATAATACTTCCATTTAGAGACTTAAAATTTGTAACATCCCACATACCGAAACCAATGCATCAACCTTAAAAAAAAAACATGGTATTTTTTTTCTTTATTGAACTCATACACAGTTTATTGAAATTTCTACCAAAATTTCTACAGAGTTTTTCCTATGCTAAAAGGTTCAAAGTTATCGACAAATTATTTGTACACATCCTATATTCATTGTTGATATACAATTTAATCATTCCAAGTCTCAAACTATATACTTTTAAGATAAAATTCACACAATTATCAAGTTATAAAAATGAGAAGGATCCTAGGATTTAAGAGGTAACCATTAATTAACCATCATAATTACATTTATATGTTGACATAATAAAGATTTCAAATTTCAATTTAGTACTTACAATTTTAACAAAAATAACACTACGTAACTTTATACATATAATTTAGGAGTATTATTATATACAACCTAAAGGGAAAATTCTTTCATTTTCCTATTAACTTAAGTGACTGTACAAAGGGAACATCTAAGCAACAACTAAGGGTTACGTTGTTGAGATGAACCTACATAGTAATTTGTATAAATATAATTAAATTAATTAAGGTGATCTAGTCTATTTTTCATTACACTAACAATTTGCTTTTTAATTCTTTTATTCATCAATTTCTATAGTTTCACACCTGCCAGCACACCCATCTTGTCCAATAATAAATAATTCTATTGATCGCCTTTTCGTATGGTACCAATTTCAAACTAAAACACTAGTCCAACTATCAGTCCATTCACAGGGCACTAGTTCCAAACCAAGAAACTAGACCATGCATCACACTATTCACAAGGCACCAGTTCCAAACTAGGACACTGGTCCATTCATCATTCAAACACTATATATAAATATAAAAAATTTGAACTACATCTTATCAGGGATTAAGTTAAAGAACTACACAAGACTTTAAATTAGAAATCAAAGTGTCAGACACCTACCTGAAAATTATGCTCTGCTAGTCGTCCCCTACTACTGTCTATTTTCCACAATTTCATCTATACCAATAGTTACACTAATTTAAAT
This sequence comes from Populus euphratica, assembly GCF_000495115.2. Classification (NCBI taxonomy): domain Eukaryota; kingdom Viridiplantae; phylum Streptophyta; class Magnoliopsida; order Malpighiales; family Salicaceae; genus Populus; species Populus euphratica. Next base: position 79,555 of record NW_011500223.1, read on the forward strand.
TTCAAGTCTTGACCATATATACACACATATACATACTAACTTTATAATTCAACATTTTGTAATTAAAAAACAATTCCAAACATAAGCATCAATTTACAAGTTTCAGGTGGCTCCACATAATGGATTGTCTAAATATTACGGTTTACAAATTGAACTGTTACTATCTGACCTCTTCTCATATTTTTAACTATATCTTAAGTTATAAAACTCTATTTTAAGCAAAATCTCATTAGATAGCTAAGACATGAGGCTAAAAGTTTTATGGAGGAAGGATAACTCAATTCTGCCCCCAAGATAGTCAAAATTGTTCATCAATGAACGTTGGACTCTTACCGTCCAACTGTTGCTGTCTAAAAAATTAATCTATTACTATCTAACCTCTCCTTAGATTTTTAACTATATTTGGAGTTATAGAACTCTATTTCAAGCAAAATTGGTCTTATTGAAAAGTTAAGACACAAGACTATAAGTTCCATATAGTAAGAAAAACCCAGTTCTACCCCCAAAGACAGTCAAGATTGCTCATCAATGAACGTTGGATTGTTACTGTCCAACTCTTACTATCTAAAAAATTAAATTGTTATTACCTGATCCCTCCTCAGATTTTTAACTATATCTAGAGTTATAGAACTTCATTTCAAACGAGATAGGTCTCATTGAAAAGCTAAAACACAATGCTACAAGTTTCATATAAGAAGGAGAACCTAGTTTTGCCCTCAGGACAGTTAAGATTACTCATCAACGAATGTTAGATTGTTACTGTCCAACTGTTACTATCTAAAAAATTGAGTTGTTACTGTCTAAACACTATTCAGTATTTTGAGTATAACCGAAGCTATAGAGTTTGGTTTTATGCACGGTTTATTTCTTTTGAATACTATAACATGGATCTATAACTTTCATGAAGATAAGTATCTTAAAGTTTGTCATTTTGGGTCCAAATCTTAACAGAGAAGTTAAAAGACAACCTGTCCAGTTTTGATTTCTAAGTTCAATAAGTATAAATTTGTTTCCCAAGCATTCTTTTTTTTTCCCTATTATTTCATCCACCTATTATTATTTAACAAACTTCTTAAACCTATACTAAGGCATTCTAAAATCTTAATTTTTTTAAGAAAAACACAAACAAATTTAAGTGACTTAATAAGAGAGCTTGTTACCTTTTATTACAAAACAATGAGCTAAGAGATTGAGAACAACCCCTTTTTCTCTTCTCTTTCCTTCCTTCTTCTAGTCCTTCCCTTCCTATCAATAAAATTTTTTCTAAGTTTTCTTTATAAATCTTACGTGAAGCACTCTCAGTTCACTTACTCTCACTTTTCTTTGGATTTAAAAGATGAATTTACAAGATTTCCTCTTAAATTTTTTTTTCTTCTCTTTCTTCCTCTCCATGGCCGGCCATTACTCTAGGGATTTCTAGAGATTTCTTGTTATGTATAATTATGTTCTTTTCTTATTTGCATCTTGCCTCCCATGTTTACTTCTATTTTCATATTGACCCCACTATTTTTTTATCAATCCATTGGCCCCTACTAAACTATTATGGAATCAGAGCAACAGGCAACTAACTGAGTTAGAGCTCTTAGTTAAGAGAGAGAAGCTTCTGGTTATATTGAGAGAAATTTGTTGGCATCCCTTCTTGTATGGGTCCTTTCCCCTCTCATTATGCAACGATTTCTTCTTTTTTTGCTTTATACACTTTAATAGACTTTACTTCTAATTTCTTTTTCATTTATACATGGCAAAATCAAAGAAACATTCATTGGTTCTATGATTTTCCTAGCAAGACTATGGGTTTCGCACGTCACTTCCTTCGTCTTCGTACCTACAACTGACATTGAGCTAAAGTAGTTGCTCTAGTGTGTCGTACTTCTCCTATCCTTCTCGAGCCTTCACTCTGCCATGAATAACCATAGCTTTTACTGATGTTGTTAATTTCAACCATGGTGCTAGGATTTGAGTGAAGAATCGAAATAGTATCATGCAGAGCACGCCCCTTATTGTTCTTACATTATCTTCTCTTAGCCCTTATGGGACAAATTTTGAACCCTCTATCACCTTCAGGCCTCATCATGTTCTCTCTACTGAGTCCGGTTCTCTTGGTTTTTCACCCTGGTGTTGGAAACCCTAGCCCCAAGATGAAGGTTGGGGTCATAGCTTCACTGCCACTCCAGAAGAAAGGCAAAGCTTCCTCAAGAAGACATAAACCTTCCTTCCTTAACCACCCCATTGGTTTAGTTTAATTAGGTACATTGCTAGTAAATTCCCAAGATATACATCCCTGTCAAAATTTATTAATAGTTTTTGAAAATGTAACACCAAGTTCTCTATGCAAGATTCTGGATGGTAAATTTTCACATTTTCATATGAAATTGACATGATTGAAGTGCTTAGTGGAGGCTCTTATTCTATTTTTGACTGGCCTTTGATTTTGAAAATTATGCTTGAGTTTTTTTATTTTACAAATCCAAAAATGTTTGCAAGTGTGCTTGGGAAGCTTGTTTATGCTGATACTCTAACTGCTTCTATGACTGAGCTCTCTTATGCTAGAATGCTTGTTAAGATTGACTTGCTAGTTGACACACTAACTTATATCAATCTCGTATTACCCAATGGTGTGCCACTGTCCCAGCAAGTAATATATTAATCATTAACACGGTTTTGTAAACAGTGTATGTCCTTAAGACATACAATTTTTACTTACACCAACAATTCCAACCACAAACGCAAGAAGCACTCCTAGACAGTTCCCTCTCCCTCTGAATGTTCTAGCCCTTCTACTAAAACTGTAGCTATTGAGAAGTAATAAACAGGAAAGAGCCTCAAGGTAAGCCAGGGATTAATCCCATGTTTGCTGAGGCAGTAGTGGCTGTGGAAGAGAGAACAGTTGGTTTTAGACACAAGTAGGCCAAACTAGTTATATCAAGGTCCAATCCTCCTAATGCCAAACATTTTACTTCTTCAGAGGTTGTGCAAGTTTTTAAAGGCCATGCAGATGCCATAGTTGAACCACCTCCTAAAAGGCAATATTTGACACAAAATAAAGCTACTGCCTTCTCCACCCTTGGCCATCCAAGGAAGCCAGTTGGAAAGGGTTGTTACCCCTCCAAGAGCTCCTGTACAATTGATTCCAAGATTCAGGGCAACACAACTTTTGCTTCCTCACCCTTTTTATATTTTTGTCCACTCTTTTGGATAATTTTTTCAAAGAGAGTCTATTTCCTGTGTTATTTCTCTATATCTCTTATGAATATTTAACTTGGGATTGCTTTACCTTTTGCTAGTTTTGTTGCTTTGTTGTTGCTTTTTTAGGATTATGTCGAATGTTATAGCTTCTGCCTGTGGCCTGTTATGCCTAGGTTTTGTATTGTGTTGCAATGTTACCTGTTTGTTCTATTAGCTGTTGTTCTGTTAGTTGCCTTTACATGCTTGTTTCCTTTGTTGCAGAGTTGCTGGTATCAGTTTTTGCCTATGGCCTTTGTTTTGGTCTTTATAGGTGTGTTGCTAATGTTGTGCATGTTTCTTTCAGTTGCATCCTATTCCAGTAATAGTTGGTTAGTGTGCTATTTAGGTTTGGTTGCTAGGCTTATTTGGTGCCTTGCCTCTATAGGTGTCTGCTTGCTTTTGGCTTTGGCTTTTTTTAGCTAAAGCTGGCTTGTTGTTTGTCTAGGCATTGGATTCTCTGATGCTACCAGTTTATTATATCTGGGTGCTATTTAATGTAGTGTTTAGATCTTTGGTGTCCCTACATCCTCCGCAAGTGCTTTTGTAGTTTCTAATGGTTTATGTTTGGATTGTAGCTGATTTGGATACTGGAGTTTTATGTTCATTTATTAGTACTTAAAAGTGTATTTTTTATCAAGGTTTTATGTCATCATTTTGCACTTGAAGTATCAATAACTCCTTAATTAAATCATATTTTATAATAATATATCTAATAATATAAGATACCTTTAATTTGTGGTAAATGTTCATTTTAAATGCAGGCCTATCACATAAATGAAAGGATTGATTGATGA
>NW_011500223.1:86850-93099 GCF_000495115.2 Populus euphratica
CAGATTTTACTGGCCCACCATATTCAAGGAATCACATGCATCCCGCAAAACATGTGAAAATTGTCAAAAGGTGGGAATTATTTCAAAACATAGAGAGTCTTTATATAATCTTCTATTGACTCTTCGGTCTCATCATAGTCGAGATAAGCATCATAGACTATAGGAAACTTAATTCAATGACTAGAAAAGATCATTTTCCTTTACCTTTCATGGATCAAATCCTAGAAAGAGTTGCAGGTCATGAATTTTATTGTTTCCTAGATGGCTATTCGGGTTACAACCAAATTGAAATTGCATTGGAAGATCAAGAAAAGACTACTTTCACATGTCCATTTGGTACTTTTGCATATCGAAGGATGCCTTTTGGATTATGTAATGCACCAGCCACATTTCAAAGATGCATGCTTAGTATATTTAGTGATATGGTTGAACATTTTCTTGAGATTTTCATGGATGATTTTTCTGTTTTTGGCGATTCATTTGATGATTGTTTGACTAACTTAGAAAAGGTTTTGACCAGGTGTGAAGAGAAGAATCTTGTGCTGAATTGGGAAAAATGTCATTTTATGGTAACAAACGGCATTGTACTTGGTCACATTGTTTCATCAAAAGGAATTGAGGTTGACAAATCTAAAATCGAGTTAATTGCAAACTTGCCAACACCAAAATCTCTTGGTTAGGTGCTAGCTGAGAGAAAGATTCATTTAGTGTATGGGGGAGGCAGTCTTGGGTTAATGGGAGGTGTGTCAATAGCTGCATTTTTAGGAAGTAATCAAGTTTTGGGGGATGTCCCTAAAGCTTTAGCACAAGGGGACATCATTAGAAAAACAATTGGAGAGGAACTTCAAGTCTCCACAATGTCGGCTCGAATGAATGCAATGTTTAACCATGCTGATGCTTTCATTGCTTTACCAGGTGGTCTAGGCACATTGGAAGAGATCTTTCATATTTCCTCTTGGGCTCAATTGCACATTCACCATAAACCCATAGGTTTGTTAAATGTTAATGGTTATTATGATAAGTTGTTGTCTTTTCTTGATCATGCTGTGGAACAGGAATTTCTAACATCTTCTGCACGACAAATCATAATCTCTGCTGCTACTGCTGAACAGTTGATTGACCAACTACAATCTTTCATTCCTGTGATTGATCCTTCCATGAGTCGCATAAATTGGTCATCTACGGGAAGCCGTAAAAAGCTTAGATTGGATTTGAGCCTTCATTTGTGAATTTTTGTGTCTTTTGGTTTTATTATTGTGTTTTGTTATTTCTTATTTTTGTTTTAGTGTGTTTCAGGTTTTGTCAGTGTTCGTTATTTCAGGTGATATCTTTTATACTCTATCTTTCTACCTTAGAACATTGAGGACAATGTCTCGTTTTGGTTGGGGGGAGAGGGTAGTAGTTGATAAAAAAAAATTGTTTTTCATTTCATAAAGCATGTGCATAATTGTTGTTACTAGGATGGCAGAGTAAAGGAGTTCTTTTGTTAAAGTGACTCTTGAGACGCATCTTAGTAACCATTCTTAACAAGGTCTATTATAATACTTCCTGAAATATTCAGGTTTACAAACTCTCGTATTGTTACCACTTAATTCTGCTCATATACTTATTTAACATGTATTCTTAAACCTTAATTTACACACACACACTTTAACATATGATTGTGGGTTGCATATTGGATTATTACATTATTTATGTTCTTTTGTTAAAGGTAACAACTAAGGGAAAGGGATTGTATATAATTAAAAAAAAAACATGAAAAAAAAGAAAGAAAAAAAAAAGAAAAAAAAGAAGAAAAAAAAATGATGATAATAAAAATGTAGATAAGTTTGGTTTCGTAGCCTCCCTAACCTAAGCAATTAAGTCCGAAGGGGTGTTTTAACACCTAATACCCTAAAGTCAACTGACTTGGGAGCTATTGGCCCAACGCTTGTTACATGGGTTGAGGAGAAAAGCTTAAGGGAATCAAACATTGCACTATCTACATATCAGTATCTGCGACCCGAGTTACTAAGCTCGTAGGGGTGTCTTAACACCTAATGCCCTAAGACCAACTGGTCTGGGAGTCATTAGCTGAAAGCTCGTTACATGGGTTAAAGATGCATGATGTTTTTAAAGTATATGTATATAGAGTTAAAAAAAAAAAAGACAAAAATAGTAATCCCAACCCAAGGAAGTTAACCTTAAACATTAGAACAAAAATTTTGTTTTCTTCCAAGAAAAGCCCCATAATTATGTGTTGATACATTGAGCACAAAAGAAAGGTTTATTAATATCTTGTTAAGAGGTATTGAGCAGATATATAAATTTAATGAGAGTTTGTTTATCTGGATAGACTAATGGAAGTTAAATGATGAATACCTTGCTTTGTGGAATATACAAATTGTTTTTCTATTTTACGCTTTGATTACTAGGGACTAGTAATAAGCTGGTTGGGGGGTGTGATTAGTACTTAAAAGTGCATTTTTATCATGGTTTTATATCATCATTTTGCACTTGAAGTATCAATAACTCCTTAACTAAAATATGTTTTATAATAATGTATCTAATAATATAAGATACCTTTAATTTGTGGTAAATGTCTATTTTTAATGCAGGTCTATCACATAAATGAAAGGATTGATTGATGACTTTAAGAACTTAAATTGCAAGGATAAAGAGATGGCCAAACTTAGAAAAGAGATGTCGGTGCAATCCAAACTGGAACACTGTTCGGTAATTGGGTCATATCTAGAGCTATATATCTCAGATTTAGGTCCAATTTATATGGATGGAAAGGTAAGACATAGGCCTACAACTTTCATATGGAGCCCAAGATCTAAAAAGGCCATTATCAAGTCCAAATTGTAGCAACAACAAAGAAGCCCGAATCTGTCTTCCAGCCCGAGCACTGTTCGGTATTTTGGCCATATCTGGAGTTCTAGAAGTCCAAATGAGCTGAATTTTTTACACAAGAAAGCTGAGACAATTGCCTACAACTTTCATGTTTGCAACTGGCTCCAGTTTTGACGTTATCAATGACGTTTTGGGCAGACAAGAGAAGATAAGGATTGTCACCAAGTCAAAAGTTGGTCACCCACTTATCAATTAGTCATCAAATCAATAGTTCCCAATTTTGGCCTATAAAAGGAGGCATTTGCCATGCATTTAGGCATCTTGGTGTTCAGATCAAGATCATGCTCTTCCTTTCTCTCTTTGTATTTTTTATGCTTTGTTTTCATTAATATTAAGTTTATGCCTTTCATTTCCTTTCCTTTACTTAGTTAACTTTTATGTTCTTATTTTGTTTATCTATTTTTCTTTCTTTCATTATGTCTAGCTAAGTTAGTTATGTCAAGGTGAAAAGGTTACACTAATGGTGTAAGAATAAGTATAATGTAAACTTAATATGGACTTTAATGTTTGATACTAACATGTTTTATATTTGTTATCTTGTTCACTCTTTAATACTTTGCTTGTTAAATGATTAATCTTGATTTATGTTGTATAACACTTGGTACAACAAATGCTTGGCACTTTCATAGCCCATACTGTATGGTATAACCGACACCTGAGCTATGAAAGGAACTTGATTTGTTGTTAACATAAGTTATAATTATGAATGCTTGACGAGATTTACAAGTATTAGCATTAATCGAATAAGATGACTAATGTAATCATGTTAACAATATATCATCTGATTGGAACCTCCTTTGTGTGTGGTTTTCAATTGAATAATAAGAGTTTATACTATACTTGTTTGACATACCATTAGTGGAACCTCTAACCTTGACATTTGTTATTATCATTGTTTAATCCTTACATTGATATTTCATCTCAAGGTTCTCATCTTCTGTTTCTTCTTCTCCATCTCTTTCTTTATTATTATTACTACTACTACTACTACTATTTCTATTAGTATTGTTGTTGTTGTGATTACTATTGTTGTTGTTTATAATTGTCGTTTATAATTTGTACAATTAACCTCCTTGTGGGTTAACCCCGGTCTTACCGGGTTATTTATTACTTCAACACTCCTGCACTTGGGAGAAAACATTAATCTTTTAGTCGTGTCATTCATATATTATTATTTGGTCAATTAACTGAGGTTGTTTTATTATTTCAGGAGCATGTCCCCTTTTTTGTCCAAGACAACCTATTCTCTTGGTTGTAAGTGTATCTTTGGTTAGTTGCTTGTTCTAGGGAGCTTGTTCCCTTGAACAAGCTCGTTTGTACATGCCTGTATATTTTGATCTGCTAGTTCTTAACTATGTTTCACTTTTGATCTATACAATTTCTTACATTTGATTTAAAAAATTCCATTGACCCCCATTACTTTTCTTTCTCTTTACTAATTTCTTATTTCTTTATTATTGTTTTCAATTTCACCCCTCTGATTAAATAACTTCTCTTTTAATCTAATTAATTGGTCCATATGCTTTGTATTTTTATATTTTTTACTAAATCAAAATGAGATTATTATATTTGAGGGTTTAGAAGATTAGTAGGCATAAACCATTTAACCATGACCTCCACTTTACTTGGGCTAGCCTTAACTCTTTTCTCATAACCTCTATGATTTAGGTATTCAATTTCTTGGTAAGAAAAGTTATATTTACACTTTTTAGCTCATAAATTGTATTGAGATAAGATCTTAAACACTTAAATGTCTAATATGGACTTTCTTAACTTTATTATAGAATGAGATGTCATCAAAAAACCAGTATAAATTTATAATATAGTGATGTAATACCTTTTTCATTAGGCATTAATAGGCCTAAAGGATATTACCAATAATTCATAATATCCTCATTTGTTCGTACACCCTTTGGTTTCTAAAAAACTACCTCATACCCATATAATATGTTACAGACCAAATTACGAGTCTTTACATTATGAAAACCTTCTGACTCTAGTTTTTAAATCTCTAAAATTACTTTGTCTGCCATTTTTTTAAATTATCATAGAAAACTAAACCCATAATCCTTTCAAAATCTTAAACCCTTAAACCTTTAATTTGGACATCTTGCTTATTATGCTAAAAATTCATGGTTAATGCTAAGAAGTCATATATGATAGGCTCGAGTCTTTTAAGTAATTATACCCTAAAACAATATCGCATCCTCCCAATTGAATTACAAGTGTCTATGATTAAAATTAACTTCTTTAGATTATGAATTTCAAATTTAAATGACTTTATTCAATTAATATTTTAGTACTATCAACAATCCTTACTCTGATTAAGTGATGTTTAACAACATTTAGCTTCATATTCTTACCAACTATAAGGTGTATAAAAATTTGAATGCTTTTGTGTATTCTCTAAAGCTATAAATACTTGATTATTTATCATACCCTCAACTCTTATTATTCTTGGATTAGGGCTCTTAATTATAGCATGTAATGAAATTTTCACCTCTTCCTTATTATTCTCTATATGTTCCTTTAGGCTAATAAGGTATCATAGAGTGTTAATTTTTCTTTCACCTTATTTCTATTTAATATATTCTATTAGAAAGATTTTTCATCCACCACATCTGTGGTTTAAGCCCCTATTTTTTAGTACAAACCTTTTTCTTTCTTTTTCTTAAACTGAGTCAGGGATTATTTCTATATGGGAAAAAAGAAATTTGAAATCTGTTTTAGATAGGCTTGGATGATGATCTTTATTTGAATTATTGATAGGTTAGACCTCCAAATTCTATTAATCATAGTGAGGTTTTCCTCTTGCATTCTAGTTATCCCATATATAGCTACTAAGTTACGAGGGTTTAACATTCTAACATTTTAACCCCAAACTTAATCTCTTTATTGAGGCCTTATAGGAAACAACTCAATCTACAGGAATCTAAAAAACCTTTAACCTTATTTGGAAGTAACTTAAACTAGGATTTATAAGTCTTAATCAAAGAAGTTTGCTTTAAGGCTTCGTTTGTTTGTTGGAAAGTAGTTTTTTTTTGGAAAGTGAATTTCCGGAAAAGTGAATTTCAGGAAAATAAATTACTTCCTAATGTTTGGTAGTGTAATGAAAAATAAGTTGGAAAATAGTTTTCATTATTTGGTTATGTCATGAAAAATAAGCTGGAAAATAACTTATTAATATTTTATTTTTCTCAAGTTTATTAAAATAATAGGAAACTGATTAGTACTTAAAAATGCATTTTTTATCAAGGCTTTATGTTATCATTTTGCACTTAAAGTATCAATAACTTCTTAACTAAAGCATGTTATATAATAATATATCTAATAATATAAGATACCTTTAACTTA
>NW_011500223.1:93746-124533 GCF_000495115.2 Populus euphratica
TATTATTTGTATTAGCATTACTACTACTACTACTGCTACTACTACTATTATTGTTGTTGTAGTTGTTGTTATTGTCATCTATAATTTATACATTCAACCTCCTTCTAGTTCGACCCCAGTCTTACTGGGTTATTTATTACTTCGACGCTCCTGCACTTGGGAGAAGACATCAATCTTTTAGTTGTGTCAGGAACAAATCTTACAAATTAAATAGTTGAATGAGAATGAAATTGAAAAAAAAAATATAATTTCATAAATTATCTCAAATAAAATAAACAATAATCAAAATAATAGAAATCAAATCTAAAAAATTAAAATAATAAAAGATGAAGAAATTAAAATAATAATAATCAATATTTCATAAATTATTTCAAATAAAATAAGTAAAAATCAAAAGAATGAGGACCAAATTTGATAAATAAAAAATTCAATAAAAAAATGATAAGGAAAAAGCAAATAGCAATTATAAAAATAAGGATCAAAGTTAATATAGAAATTAAATTTTAAGAGATGAAATTGAAAAATAAATATTCAAATCAAAATATATATAGCAATCAAAAGTTTAAGGATCAAATTTGATATAATTAGTAAATAATGACATTTCTAAAAATTTTCACAATTTCTGAAAAGTGTTTTTAGCCCAAATTTTTCAGGAAAATACCTTCCTGAAAACCAAGTTAAATTTTTTTTTGACTGGAAAGTGTTTTCTGTTGATCAACTTTTCTAACAGCAAACAAACACAAGAAAGTTTAAAAAATGATTTTCCGGAAACCACTTTTTAGAAAACAAACACAATCAAAAAGAAAAACACTTTCCTAAAAACTAAGCCAAATTTTTCTTTGACTGAAAAGTGTTTTTCATTGATAAAAAAGTGTTTTTCGTTGACCGAAAAGTGTTTTCCGTTGATCAACTTTTTTAATGGCAAACAAACACGAGAAAGTTTGAAAATTGATTTTTCAAAAACTACTTTCCAAGAAACAAACATGACATAAATTGATAAGTGTTTTCATGGGTTCATTATAGGCAAAAACTCCAAATCAAATCTAAATAGCCTTTACAAATGCTTCCTAATTGGTGAACGTCTTTGTTTCCTCTAATTCTTGAAACCATACAATTGCGTTCTTGCCATAAACAACTAGTGCTGGGAAACATGTTATAGTAATTAAAGAATTATGTAGCATTATTCACTTAACCAATCAGATCATCCAATTGAAATGAGAAAAAAACCTATCTTAATTGCTATAAACTGAATATGTTACTAGTCTATTGGTGGTTCAACTTCATGTTCATTGTGCCTTTTAACAAAAGTTATCGAGGTATTCAAAGGTGATTTTACTAGTCTTTTGCATGCACGTTAGCTAATTGATCCACCTTGTTAGACATGATCTATAATTAGTAAACTAATACTTTCAAAACCTTTTGTTGTGATTACTGATGATGTTGTTTCTTTTAATGTTGCTTCATGGTGGCCATTTTTTAAAATAATTGTGATATTTGGTTATTTTGGTCACCGTGAATGAAAATCCAATTGGCTTAGATAGCAAATTATAATGAAGTTATGGTTTTTAAGTTTGAATTGTAATTTGATGGATTGCAATGAGAATATAATAGGGTAATTATTATAAATTTAAAAAAATGAAAAAATAAATAAGAACTTGAATTTATTAATTAAGGACTAAATTACAAAGTAAAAGAACTTAATTGAAATAAAATAGAAAATTTCTAGGCAGGTCAGAGATAGCCCCGGTCTTTCAAGATCTAGGAGTATTGTTTTAAAACACTTCTCGTAAATCTCCCAGCTCACAATTATTTAATTTCTAGACAAGAATAAGAATTTGAAATTTAAATTGAATTTTGAGAATAGATTTCAAAGGTCCTGGTCTAACTGACCAATTCTTTTCAAAACAATGCAACGTCGTTTCCATGTCTTCAAAATGCCACCGTTTCCTTAACAACGTCACAGTTTTCATTGTATAAATATCTACCAGGGCACGTGTGAACCCGTTGTGGTGAGGCTGTCGCCGTCAACGCGGTCTTCATATTTCCCAGGCTTTGTATCTATCGTCCGATCAAGCAACTGTCTCTCCATCTAGCAGCTTTCCAATACCGACAGTTCCTTGTCCAAGCAAGCAGCGAAGATTTTAGGGTTAAGATCCATCTTCGTCAGAAATTCCCAGGTGCGTCACCATGTTTACCAGCAGAGGTGGATAATCCGGCCAGGCTCTGCCATGGACCGTAGCTGAATTGAAGGGCCCAGTTGCACCTTGGAAGTGCAGGCGAACACGCACATATTTTGTCGTTAACATGTGACGTTGGAAGGGATGAAATGATTAATAATAATGTGCTTTGAGGACTTGTAATTGCGGGTCCTATCGTGCAGGGTAACCATTTATGATTTCATTCAATGAAGATTGACGTAGATCAGATCAAGACCATGTTTCCTAGCTTTCAGTTAATAAGTAAAAGGGAGAGTAGAATAGGGACTGTCGGTGCATACGTGTAATGCATGGTAACATCGCTATCGCCTGATCCAGCCATCTAGCCCACGCCCTCTCTCTGCCCTCCATTTGTATCTTTACTAGGCTTTAAATAGTTGTACTAGTAGTTGATGAGTCAACTTTTTAATAAAAATTTTATTTTATTTTTAAATGTTTTTAAAACACATGGACGAAGCTCAGAAAACAGATCCATAAATCTAAATTTGACCGTTAATAAAGTATAAAATAAGATGGATTTGATATATTTGCTGGATTGAAGTAATATAGGTTTGATATATTTACTAAATTTAAAGTGATTGGATTTACGGAATAATTAAATTTAAATTATTCAAACTTGATAATTAGCTATGTATAATATGAATTCTATATTAAATTTAAATTTAAAATGATTGGATTTACTGAATAATTAAGTTTAAATTATTCAAACTTGGTAATTAGCTATGTATAATATGAATTCTATATATTTATTATACTTAAAATACTTAGGCTTAGGCTTGATAAATAATCAAGTTCAAAATATATAGATTTGGCTATCAACAAAGTCAATCTAACATAGCTCTAATATATTTGCTGAACATAAAACTTTATTAAATCTAAATTATATGAACTTGGTAATTAGCTAAAACATGTATAATATAAATTTGATATATTTACCAGATTTAAAAACACGTAGATTTAAAAACATGAACTAAGTTCAAAATGTGTAGATTTAATTGTTAATTAAGTTCATATAATATGACTTTAACATGTTTGTCAAATATAAAACTTTTGAATTTAGTAAATATTTAAATTTATAATGCACAAATTTATCAATATATCAAGTTCATAAGTCTTATATCTTCATCAAATCTTGAATTTTACATACAATCATGTATAAAATATATGGAATTGGTAATAGCCAAGTTTAAATTACATTAATTTGCCACTCAACCAGGTCTTTATTACATGACCCTAACTTGTTTGCCTACAACTTTACCAATATTTAGGTTTTCATGTATAATTTTAAATAATTCTTTACCATAAATGTTAAAGGTATTATAAAATATCATAAAATAATGATTTTTTATATTTATAAGTATGTATAACAATTTTTAAGAAACTTTTTATATTTATTATCTCATTAATAATATATAATTAATAATATGTAAAAAAAATTTTATCCTCAAAATTAAAGACTCTTTAAAGTTATTTTTATTATTTTAAGTTATTTAATAATTTTTTTTGAAATCATGACTTTACCATAAAAAAAAATTTTAGAGTAAGAATATTTTATTATAAATATTCAAGACTTTCTTAATAAATTGAGAGTTATCTAAATTTAAAAAAACCAAATTTTTTTATAAATTGATTAACTCCAATTCCAAATACTAAATAATCTTTTATTCATGTTATTAGATTCATGAACCTCAGCGGTGGTAGGTAAATTGCCATGACTCAAGGAGCTGCAGTTGCTAACAAGAAGAACTCATCCACATCCCACGGCCGACACCAGTGGCCACGTTAATCAAGGAATTCCCAACACAACAAAAGCAAGCCCCTTTGCCTGCTAAAAATTAATTTTTTTATTTAATAGTATAATGGAAAATAAATGAAAAATATCTTTTACAATTTAGTTATATTATAAAAAATAAGTTAAAAAATAAATTATTAATATTTTATTTTTTAAAAATTTATTAAAATAATAAGAAACAAGTTTTATAAATTAAAAAGTTAAAAACGAATAAAATTAAAAAATAATATAATTTTATAAATTATCTCAAATAAAATAAATAATAATCAAAATAATATAGATTAAATATAAAAAATAAAAAATAAAAGATAAAAAAATTAAAATAATAATAATTAACATTTCATAAATTATTTCAAATAAAATAAGTAACAATCAAAAGAATAAAAATCAAATTTGATAGATAAAAAATTTTAATAAAAAAATAATAAAAAAAAACAAATAACAATTATAAAAATAAAGATCAAAGTTAATATAAAAATTAAATTTTAATAGATGAAGTTGAAAAATAAATATTAAAAATAAAATATATATAAAAATTAAAAGTTTAAAAACCAAATTTAATATAATTAGCAAATAATATGATATTTTTAAATTTTTTATAATTTTTAAAAAGTATTTTTCACCTTAAATGTTTTAGAAAAATATTTTTTTTAAATCAAATTAATATTTTTTATTAATTAATTAATAAATATAAATTTTTATTAATTAAAATAAATATAAATTTTTTTAAATAATTTTGGAAAAACCATTTTTAAAAAAACAAACCACCAAATGTGAAATTTCATTCTGTTTGCACTTGCAATTCGTTAGGATTGCCGATTTGTGTGACCTCCGAACTAGCAGTATCACACGCATCTCCCTGTTTAACTCTACCTGTTACTATCGTCCAAGTGCTAACATGTGGTCCAGGGACTTCGGTGGAAAGTGTGTCCATCACACGGTATAAACCAATTTACAAGATGCTGTCAATGGAGAAAATCAATAGAGTAATGCCCCCACCGTCAGTCTTTTTACTTCTAACGACACGCATGTGGTCAGTGCTTTCCAGTTGGTGTTGCAAATTTTGATCTTGACTTCAGTATTGTTTTTTTAGTCTCACACATAGTTCTTTTATTGACCATTAGCCCTCCATCTAAGGGAAGAAAGGACACGCTGCTATTAAAGCTCCCCACTTGGCTGTCTGCTTAAAAACCTCTCTTCTCCTTTCATTCTTCACAAAATAAAGAGGAGATCCAGAGAGGTTGTTGCTTTGCCTTTTTTTTGTTTTTTGGGTTTTCCATTTTAGATCCAAACACAGCAACTTCATTTCTTACAACCCGCTTCTACTCTCTGCTTCTCGCAAAACAGAACTTCAAGAGTTATACTTTAAACTGCTAAAATGTTGTGTTAGAAAAATACACGATCAAAGCCTTGACAGGATTCGGCATTTTCTTGTAAGTTAATCATTTCTTCACTTTCTGAATGTGGGTCTTTACTTTTAACCAGAACGCTGATCTTACCTATTATGTTCCTGATAATTTAGTTCTAGATAGTGGCGCGTTTCTATGTGATAATGGCGCGTTTCTATGTGGGTGGTTGTTACGTTGCTTGTCTGCTTTTACTATGGCACGTATCAGGACTTGTAATCAATCGAATGCTTGAGAGATGAGATTGTTTAGTCGTTTCATTCTTCTTCATTTAATACTTCAAAGTTTTTATTGAGCTTCTATTGCAAAAAGAGTTTTTTTTTCCTACTTAAACTAGTGGAGTGGATCTAGTTCTCTTCCTTTAACCAGCACCAAAAAAGAAGAAGAGAAGTTTCTTAAATTCTTCCTTTCTTTCTGCCTTTGTATTCACCAAAAACTGTTCTTTTATAACAAGCATGTTACATGTTTGATACATGTAAGAGATTTTATACCTTCTTTTTGGCTCTTTATTTTGATCTTTATTTATTGTTTTCCTTGAAAGTTCTGATCTATTTGTGATTTGTGACTTTTTAGCTGTTTAAACCAGTCATTAGTAATAGGTGGTTTAATGTATCTCTAGTTTTTGGAAAATTAGATTAAAGAGATGCGTGAAAAGGATAAAAGAATGCTCTCGTTGTACTGTACATATCTCCCTCCCTTACGCACGAAACTGTACTTGGTTATAGTAGTATGCAAGCAGACAAGGTGTTTTAAATAAAATCCTCGCCGAAGAAAACGAATATAAAAAGAACGAAACTAAAGATGCAATTCGAGTCCAGAAAGGATAACTTTTTCCTAAAATTTAAGTTAAAAGGGAAAGTGGGCATGAGTCCTGGAACATAATTTCTAAGAGAAGAAAAGCAGACCACCCTGAAATGAAGGTAGTAAGGTGCTTGATCATAAGATATCAAATTAGATAAAAAGGATGCTCAAAAAGGGAGCACATAGCCAATTGTTGTGCAGGTTTCATACTTTATCTTTATTTTCCCTAACCGTTACCGATTAGTGTTTTCGTGATAAGGTTAATTTTAATTTATGGCGTTGGGGTTTGTAGTGTAGCTGATTTTTGTCATTTTACATTGCAGGTGTATATAACAAGCGTCATAATATTAAAGCAGGCATGGCTATGGGAAAATATTCCCGTGTTGATGGGAAGAAGGCATCCAACTACTGTTCTACAATCTCTGTGGTTGTGTTTGTTGCTTTGTGTTTAGTTGGGGCTTGGATGTTTATGTCATCATCTGTTTCAGTTCAAAATTCAGACTCGTCTTCCCAAGAGAAAGTGAATGATGTGAATCGTGTGGCTGGCGAAAATAATTCTAAGCAATTTGAAGACAGTGCTGGTGATTTACCGGACGATGCAATCAAAGAAGATGGGAACACTGTTGATTCTCGTAGTGATGGCCAATCTGATGTCCATGAAGACCAAAATGTGACGGAAAAAGAGAGTGAAGTGACAGTTGAGGATAACAAAGATGAGAAGACTGAGTCTAAGAATATGGTTGAAGAAAGCCAGGATGAGAAGACTGAGTCTAAGAATATGGGTGAAGAAAACCAGGATGAGAAGACTGAATCTCAAGAGGAACCAAAGACAGAGACTGAAAAGGATGAAAAAACAGAGGATAGAGAGTCAAATTCAGGAGATGGAGAATCAAATTCAGAAGCTGGAGAGATGCCAGCCCAAGGTGATGAAACAAATAAAAGCGAGCAAACAGAATCAGAGGAGAGCTCAGGTGAAAATAAATCCGAGTTGGAAGAGGGGGAGAAAAACTTAGACTCAGGAGAGAGTGCAAATGAAAATAACCAGGACGGTGCTACTGAGAATAACGTGGATAGTCAAGAGAATGATCAAACTTCCATTGAGATTTTACCTGCCGGTGCACAATCAGAACTTCTAAATGAAACTAATACTCAAAATGGGGCTTGGTCAACTCAAGTGGTGGAGTCACTGAAAGAGAAGATATCGCAACAATCTTCAATATCTAAGGATCAAAATGTTCATGCATGGAAACTTTGTAATGTCACTGCTGGACCAGATTACGTCCCTTGCCTTGATAATTGGTATGTTATAAGAAGGCTTTCAAGCACGAAGCACTATGAACATCGAGAGAGGCACTGCCCTCAAGAAGCCCCCACTTGTCTGGTATCCATACCTGAAGGATATCGACGCTCAATTAAGTGGCCTAAAAGCAGGGATAAGGTAAGCACTGATCCACTTGATTGATGAAAAACTTTCCTGTTGACTTTGGCTGAAATATTTATTTCGGCTCACATTGCAGATATGGTACTATAATGTTCCCCACACCAAACTTGCTGAGGTTAAGGGACATCAGAATTGGGTTAAAGTTACTGGTGAATATCTGACTTTTCCTGGTGGTGGAACTCAGTTCAAGCACGGTGCTCTTCATTATATTGATTTCATCCAGGATGTGAGTTTCTTTATTGCACTTGTTAGCTGCAGTTCTTGTCCTTTATTTCATGCAATCACTAAGTTGACAGATTGAGCTTGAGACACTGATTTAACTGGTCTAGGTTGTGTGTAAATATGATTGTGTGTGCTGAAGAGTATAATGTGATCAATTTTTTCTATGAATGATGCAGTCACATCCTGATATTGCTTGGGGAAAAAGAACCAGAGTGATATTGGATGTTGGGTGTGGGGTGGCAAGCTTTGGAGGTTATCTTTTTGAAAGAGATGTTCTTGCAATGTCATTTGCTCCCAAGGATGAACATGAAGCTCAGGTTCAATTTGCACTTGAAAGGGGAATCCCTGCAATGTTGGCTGTTATGGGCACCAAGAGATTACCCTTTCCTAGTTCTGTTTTTGATGTTGTTCACTGCGCACGCTGTAGGGTTCCTTGGCATGTTGAAGGTGATGTTTGTGTCTATTCTACTCAAGACAAAATTTCTGTCTTCTTGTTTTTCTTGTTTCAGAGATATATTTTGAGTCCTTGCAGGTGGTAAACTTCTTTTGGAGCTGAATCGAGTTTTGCGACCTGGTGGTTACTTTGTCTGGTCTGCCACCCCAGTTTATCAAAAGCTTCCAGAAGATGTGGGCATTTGGAAAGGTAGAATATTTCCTAACATTTGCATTCCTTTCTAGAGGATAGTATGTGGCTTGCCTTGATATAACCTTTTTGTTTTTTGATGGCAGCCATGTCCAAACTAACAAAGTCAATGTGCTGGGATCTGGTGGTGATTAAAAAGGACAAACTAAATGGTGTTGGTGCTGCAATATTTAGAAAACCAACTTCTAATGACTGTTATAATAAAAGACCCCAAAATGAGCCTCCACTGTGCAAAGAATCTGATGATCCAAATGCAGCATGGTACTTTATTTTTTGTCCCCTGGTTTTAGAATTGCCTCTTTCTTCTTCTACAAGTACCCATCCTGATTTTTCATAATAACTTGCATAGATAATTGAAGTGATGTAAACATGCTGCCACTTTTATTATAAGCTTTGAATTGAGGAAACTTGAAATTACTATGATTATGGATGTTTGTCTTCAGGAATGTCCCGCTTGAGGCATGCATGCATAAAGTGCCTGTAGATGCTTCAGTGCGTGGGTCTCGTTGGCCTGAGCAATGGCCACGAAGGCTGGAGAAACCACCATACTGGCTGAATTCTCAGGTTGGTGTTTATGGTAAAGCTGCGCCAGAGGATTTTGCTGCTGACTATGGCCATTGGAAAAATGTTGTTTCCCAATCTTATTTGAATGGAATGGGAATCAATTGGTCTTCTGTGAGAAATATCATGGACATGAGAGCTGTATACGGAGGGTAAGCAATTCGACAATTTTATCTTATGCTAGTTATTTAAGCAGAGTTTCGTTTTTTATGTTTGGTAAAGACACTGTTTCTCTTGTCTGTTTGCTATCTTGTTGAAATTATGCTTTTTTTGATATATCTGATTGGGTTATAGACTTGAGCTATATTTCTTTGATTTGTTCTGTTGGTTAAAGGAGTGGATCATGTCTTTTGGTTTATCCCTGTGTGTTGATGGGATTGCATGTTGTTCATCTTTAGTGATTGATGGGGATTTCCCCTAATAGCTCACTGTCATTGTTACTATGTTTTCCATTTTCCATGGTAAGAGACACATAGTAGTTTCTTATGCTTTTCTGTATTTGTGTTAGGTTTGCTGCGGCACTGAAAGATTTGAAAGTGTGGGTTATGAATGTAGTCCCAATTGACTCTGCAGACACGCTTCCAATAATTTACGAGCGTGGTTTATTTGGAATGTATCATGATTGGTGCGAATCATTCAACACCTATCCTAGAACTTACGATCTTCTCCATGCCGATCATCTCTTTTCCAGTCTCACAAAGAGGTTTGTTCATCACATCGCTTCTTTCTAAAGAAAAAAGAGATCCTATAATTTCTGTGACTTGATGTTCTGTTGTTTTCCTGGCCACAGGTGCAACTTAGTGGCAGTAATAGCAGAAGTTGACAGGATACTGAGGCCAGAAGGAAATCTGATCGTGCGTGACAATGTTGAAATCATTGGCGAGATTGAGAGCCTGGCCAAATCTCTGAACTGGGATATCCGGATGATTTACTCAAAAGACAATGAGGGACTGCTTTGTGTTCACAAGACAATGTGGCGTCCTACAGAACCAGAAACAATAACGTCAGCCATTATATAAACCCGATGCTTCAGCTTGTACCTTCCATTTGAGGTTTACCTAGCTGCTTGTATTGATGTCGTCCAGGTACTATTCTGCCATCTTCAGGCATTTGAGGGCTAGAATCACTTAGCTGTATTTCTCCACGAGCAATTGTAAAATTATAGTTAATTAGTTTGTTATTCTTAAAACTTTCCTCATGATCGTTAAATGTTGTTTTAATCATCCCGCGCTAATTCTTTTGCTAGGGATGTTGGCTGTATACTTGTCATGGATATTTTTTTTCCAGATTAATCAAATTGCTTAATGGTAGATGCTTGTTGTACCCTATGAATTTGTACAGATGACGACTCTTTTTGCTTTATTGCTTTATTGCTTTATTAGCAATGCTGTTGGTGCTCCCTTTTTCCAGTTAATGTGGCTGTTCAAGATTTTTTGGCAAATCTCAAATTAGTCCTCAAACTATTTTGTGGATTTTAATTGAGTTGTAAAAGTTTTTGTTTTCTCAATCAGACCCTCAAAAAATTCTCAGTTCTATTTTCTACTATATCACAAATTTATTACCAGAAACTGCCAACACCCTGTATCATCATTCTCTAGACAGTATCCTCTGAGAATCTCTTGGTTTTTGGGTAATATTGGTTATAAAAATTGGATTTTTTTTTTATTTTTTAATTGTTTTACATTGATGATATTAAAAATAATTTTTAAAAAATAAAAAATTATTTTAATACATGTAAAATACTTTAAAAATTATTATTATACTTTTAAATATCCTCATTTGCACATGCTAAAATGATGTAAGAAATTAAAGGCAATGAACTCCCCAACAATCCATCACAAAATCAAGCTATTTTGAATTATATTTTATCCTTTCTATCTTAATGGATAATATGGAATGTAAAGAGATTGAAATTCTGAAAAATCATCATAAATTATAACAGCAATACTTGATTTTGAAGTTCATTAAAATTTATCTTACAGGGTGGGGTTTTCATGAAAATACTTTAGCCGTATAAAATTTTTGGAAATGCATCTGGCAAATATATTTAGATTTAATAATCAGCTAAATTCATTACAAACATAGATTTGATAATTTTTTTAAGGGAAATGGTTACTATATATATATATATATATCTGGTGCAGTTACACCTCCACCAGCAATATTAGTAATGACATAACTGGCCTGTACAATACATTAAGGCTAAATCACCAGAGGTTGGATATATAGCAGCCAAGGGCTGCTGCCCCTGCACTACAGTGCTAGTTGACTGTGTTGCTCACGATGTAGTGCGAGGTAGCAACTTCACCTAGCTACACCTACCGTGAGGGCTATAGCTCTAGAGATAAGTCTAGTAGATTGCTTGGATTATCTCAATTCATATTCATAGAAAAGATGCTAAAATAATTTAGTATAGAAGAATTCAATAGATGGTATTTACCTATTTAATAAGGAATACATCTCTCTAAAAATATGTATTATAAGATACAAATTGAGAGGGATATGATAGAAATGATTTTCTATGCTTTGACTGTAAAATCTATTCTATATATAAAGATATATACAAGATTATATGTATCTTATGCTTTGATTATAACAAGTAAATATCAATATAATATAGGTAAAAGTCACTAAATGATAGTTAAGAATACTATTATATATTTAAAAAGAGCTAAAAATATCTTTCTGGTCTATGGAGGACATGAATTAGAAGCTCGATTTTTTAATTGCTCATTTTCTATCATATATTAAAGATATCAAATCTTACTCAGAATATGTTTTTACTTTAAATGGTGTTGATGTGAGTTAAAAGAGTTCCACATAAAGACCACAATTGATTTTACGATTGAAGCCGAATATATCTCTATGTTTAAGGAGGCAAAAGAGATAGTTTGGATCAAGAAGTTCATTATTAAACTGTTGTAGTTGCTAATATTATTGATTCAATAATGTTGCACCTGATATCAATGGAGCCATTGTATGCACCAAAGAACTAATTTCTTATCAAAGATCCAAATATGTACTTAAGTTATTCAATTTGATTAGAGAAATCATAGAGAGAAGATATAAAGATAAAATGATTACCCATTAAAAAGAATCCTGCAAATCTTCTCACTAAGACATTGTCCTAACATGAACATGATCACCATATAGAGGGATATGATATTAGTTACATGAATGATTAGTTTTAGTACAAGTAAAAGATTATTAGTGAATATACCAAACAACTTATTGGTTGGTTACACATAGTATTGATATTATTAATGTAAAATATATTTATCATTAATAAAGACTTTCTTTAGCTTTAATATTTATTTATAATTGATTAATGAATCTAATACTTATTTAATGAATGTAGAGTAAAGATAAAATCAATAAAAAAAATACTTTATAAAGGAAATTATAAAAATTATTATAATTATGAGATTCATATTGCATCAATGCATTGTCCCTAAATATTTCCTGTCAATGTTTTATTAAGATTGTATATTAATTAGAGTTATTGAAATTGATACATATTATGTTTCTTCCTTCATGAAAGAAAGCAGTAGCTCTCATAAACTAAAGTATAAGAGATACATGAAACTAATATGTAGATACTTATTAGATAACATGTGCACAAAACTAACTTGTAAGAGAATTGCATATGAAGAGATCACCAATATCCATGAAAAGGCTCCCAAGATAGTTGTGTAAGTGATCTTTAAACTTGAGATCACTAAATTAATTTACATAGAGAATGTTATGCTTTGATTCTAACCACACGATGTTCTAATCAAGGGTAATATACAGATAAATATTGTGTATAACATAAACTATATGAAGATTTTTAAGTAATCAAGAGATAATCCATCACTTTAGATGAAGTAAAAAAAAAATTCATCAATTCTCACATAGTATTGATTGTGAAATCCATGGCTAATGTGGAATGAGTATTGAGAAGAGTCTAAAAAATCTTATTAAAAAATCAATGGCTATAATATTGAGAACTAATATGATTTAACAAAACAAATATATTTCATGATATAATATCTAAATAAGAACATTATTGATAAAGGGATAATAATTACATACAAAAACTAGTCACTAAAAGGTTAAGTCAAATCACTTATAATTTTTTTAATATTTAAAGGATCATAACAGGTTACTAAATATTATAATTGATCTTCAAATATAAGTTAATCGATTATTGAATTGATAATAAATTAAATCAATTAATTTATTTAATCTTATTTTATTTAGAATTATAATTTATTTTTGGACCAACTTATTAAGAAATTTAATGAGTTACAAACATATAAGAATTATTAGTCATATATTAAAATAGAATAATTAATCAAGTATGATTTAATTATAAATAAATTTTAAAATTTAAAATTTAAAATATAATTAATATAAAATATTATAATTCTAAATTTAAAAACATTCAAGTAAGAATTTCGTGATTGACCATAAATTAATACCTATCTCCAGGCCAGACAAATTCTGACCCGATGAGACGGAAATTAAGTTTAAGGTTTCGAAATAGAACTATCTCCTGTGCATAACTCGACGTATGTCAAGACCTCTCATGCACCTATAACGTTATAGGCACCGCCCATTGAATGCACCAAGGAGTTCAGCACTAGAGTTATTAAATTAATCCTCTGCGCATTCTCTACGGCACTGGAAGTTTATATTATATGTGTTTCGGATGCTAAAAAACTATCCAAAACCAATAATATATGGTCAACAACACACACTGACACAGATCACAGCAACATCCGACCCACCACTTGGAGAGGGGCGCACCACTCCTCCGTCCAACTCCTCTTATCACAGATAAGCCTGTAAAACATAGGATATCCGACATTCTTTCAGCTTCCTGCTATAATTTAATTCCAAGCCAAATTTTTGATACAATGGACACCTCTTCCTTTTTGCAAGGGCAGAGAAATAGCTCAACTTGCCCTTTTGCTAGCACAGCATCGTATCAATGCCCCAGCTGGGAGGAGCAGGAAATTTCCCTTTCCGTCTTTATGCTAGCTGGATGTTGAGAGACTTGCTTAATTCATTCCGAGACATGGAGTTCTCTGATCACTGGACTTTTGACAGAAAATAATTTGGTATCTTACAGACAATCCGTATTTTATATTATTACAACTTACCTTTGTTGGGAAAGCAGTGTACAAAAGCGTCCAGATGCTTCTTTTGGACTCCTTTTGAAATTTTCTTAGTGAACTTTCTTTGATTAGGTGGGCTTAATGTTTGCCTCTTGAGCTATCAGAAAATAATGAAAAAGAGCACTATCCTCTTGATTGAATGATTGAAATTGAAGAATAATGATAACCCTACTTCTGTTTAGGTGGCTCTTTTCAACCATAGACCAAAGGCAATAACATTTTCTTATCAACAACACATGCTTCAATATTAGGTTTAAGAAGTTGATATATTTTAATCAGAATCTGCTTTCATGTAGTAGTATGATCCCATGCTCACCCCAACTAATGAGTGGTCCCTGATGAATACTAAAATCTCTCAAATTCCTTACTCATACACTCAGATTCTATTTCCTATTAGACAATGAGAGCAACAACATGAACTGCTTAACAGTTTAGTATTATCAAATTATCCATTGTCTGCCATTGACGCATCTCTCCGCAAACAATGAAGTTGGCATTTCCCTTACATTACTCAACTTGTCTGCTGGCACTGGAATGTTAAAGGAGGGCTCTCAAGGCATCTCCTGACGGTAGTATTCAACATGTTAGCTTCTTGGAGGCAAAAGTGCTTGCTATTTACTCTTCTTGCTTTCGTTGTTCTCTCATCAGATGCATCAAGATTGCCTAAGGCTTACTGGGAACAAATGTTGCCCAAGAAGCGGCAGGCTCCTTCCTCATCCCCCTCTAAAGGCACCAATTCAGTCTCCAGATCATATTCTACAACGGTAAAATCTGATGGCAATCTTTCTTCGTCGGATGGAAAGGTCTAGTTGCAGTTTCAAGAACTCTAATCTCCTATTTCTAACAGTAGTACATGCAGTCTTGAAATTCGCACTGATCCCAAAGAAAGCATATGTCAAGTTTTGTAAATTAGTCTACATAATGATGTGTGTGTGTATATATACATGCTTTAAAGAGAAGCAAACTCTTGTGGATTTTCTCGACTTGGTCTGCGAAAACACTGTAAAGGTGATTGAGATATTGACAATGAATTAGCAGGATGGAATAATCAATACTGAGCTCAAGATGGAAAGATTCTTCGTAGGAGTTTGGATTTCACAACTGAGCCTGGTTTTGTTACCAGAGAAACATTGATTATGTTAATGCAGAGAAATAACTTACTATAGCATTTTTTTTTTTTTTAGATTTTCTTTCATGTAACTAATCTCTCTTGTAATCTGGATGTTTCCTTCAGCATAATCACAACTCAAAACTTTACGAAGCAAATATATCTTCAAATTCTGTGAGCAGATGCATTATTCTTGAAAATAAAGTTTCTCACGAATTTTATTAACAGGCTGTAGAATTAGTTCTATTTGTTGTTTTTTATTTAATTGTCTTCTCTCAGGCCAGTATAATGTCATTTACACTGGTCCTTTTCTATATTTAGTTTCCTATTTTTTGATGCATATGTCTGTGATTAGAGGGGACGTCAGCCATAGAGGACACAGAGCTAACTGTAGATAGCTGTTTCTGAAGCCATCGCAATTCCAACTTTTCCAAGCGATGGAACAATCCTGCACTGTGTTTGGCTATTCAAACTCTACAGCCTAAAACGAGTCCAATAAATTATGTTACATAATCGCAAAATTCTCTGGATGCAAAAAAACTTGATACAGAAGGAAGAACAAATTATCAGCAGATTGAAGTGGTAGTCATGTGTTTCCAGATGTTAAAATATCTACGACATCATTCCCTACTTAGAGGCATCAAAAAAACTTGATACGACATCATTCCCTACTTAGAGGCATCAAACCAACAATAGGCTTGTGTCAATTAATAAGAATTTTCTTGGTAGACATCTCTTGCAGGGCTTGTTTTTGCTAATCAAGCTATGCGAGCCTTTCAGAGCGTTCTGTCATTAGCAATGCTCAAAGAATCTAACCGTAGACAATGATGCGGGACAAAGCAAAAATTGAATAGAAGTAAGAGAGGAGAATGATAAAGCCAAGAAGAGAAAAAAAAAAAAAAACCAGTAAAACTGTAATCAAAATCAAATTTGAGCTTAAAAACCCACAAAATAATAAAAATCCAACAAAAACAATAAAATTAAAATTCAATAATAAAACTAAATAAAATCCAATAATTTGGATTTGGATGTGTCCAATCTTCAACCTAAAAGAGATTGGATCCATGCAAATGAATGGACTTTGCATTAAATATTGTTACTATGGAATAGAAATAGGTTTGAAGTTATGCATCCATGTAATAAACCCATTTACTGCTTATGTAAATTATTTACAAGCATAATTTTATAATGGGAAATGAATTGCCATTATATATATATATATATATATATAATGGCAATTCATTTCCCATTATAAAATATATATATATGATTGGACTTTAATATGAAGACTGACAATCTATTTAACTATTTTCTCCAATGTTTGTGATCAACATCTCATGCACAACTTCAATAGGTTTTTTTTCTTGGTCCCTCAAAGTTTAAATCTTTTTCAGTTTCATTTTCTAACTTTACTTTCATTAAATTTAATCCTTAAAAGTTCTATTTTTATTACACTAGAGTTTTTTATTCCCTTCGTATTGCATGTTATCAGGTGCCGATGAGTTAGGTGTCATTCAAGGACTAAATGACAGGTAAATTTTACATTAAATGAGAGGAAAAAAATGATCATCCATCTAATAACATGGTATATAAATTAAAAAAAAAAACTAAGATGTGCGGGCCTAGGTTGCAAGGCCTAGGCATGCCAGGGTTTTCATTTGGTACACAAGCATATACTTATTCTCTAAGCACATTGTATGCCTAGCCATTCATTTTTTTATCTCATTCTTTCTTCTTTTTGCATATTATAATTGCATTCTTTTTAAATAAATTTATTTAGATGATGATTAAATATTGATCAAATTGTATCATTTTTTTCAAAACATCTTAGCATATTGACATTAGCTTTTTGAGTAATTATATATAAGCATGATATACATAATTTTTAAAAGTAGACAGACAAAATATCATTTTTTTATTATATTTTTTCTCAATTTTATTATTATTATTATTATTATTATTATATTTTAATAAATTCATGTCAAATTATCAATTAATTATTTTTTTATATTTAAACTTAGATTAAGAAATTTGTTGTTTAAAAAATATTTTTGATAAAAAATGGGCCAATAAAAAAAATGAAAGAGACATGTTTTATTTTTTATACTTATTTAAAAATGTTAAAATTTTTCTTATAGTTCGTATGCAATAAACAAAATAGAGAAAGAAGGGTTTATTGTTTTTTTTTTAAAAAAATACATTAATAATGAAAGAGAATTTATTAAAAACAATGACATTTGTTTACATAATTCAAATTATTATTTTTCTTATGAAAGTATTTTTTTATTAAACGTCAGCAACTTTTTAATGGCTCATATAATTAAATTAAAAAACCAATTCACGTTATGCATCACAAAATCAAAATCAAATATATTCATAACAAAATACATTAATAAAAAGAGAATTTGTTTAAAACAATTACATTTTTTAAATAATTCAAATTATTATTTTTCTTATGAAAAAATATATTTTTATTAAAAATTAAACAACTTTTTTATTAGTTCATATATAATTAAATAAAAATATCAAATATCATGAAATTAAATATTTTTATTTGGATATATCTTTCAACTTTCTATTGTAGCCTTTAGTTCGCCTTAACAACTCTTTTTATAATTTATTTGTTTATATAAGTTTCAATTTATTTTATTAAAATTATACATTAACTTTTCAATTTCTAACATAAATGTGTTCACAACATCTTAACATTCTTCTCTTGTATTAATAATTAATTTGAAATCTTAACTGTAGCATAGCAAGATACTTGGCTAGTAAAAAAAAAAAAAATTAAAATATTTTTTATTGTTTAGTTGGAAGTAGCTGTACTAGAACAAGTAAATTATGATATGCTGCAGTGCAACAGCTTTTTCCCTCTTCTTTTTTGTCATTGAAAAATTATTAAGTTAGGGTCACTAAAGTTTTTTTTTTTTTAAAATTTTTTTTTATCTTCCCCCACGTTATGTTGACATAGTTTAAAGTTTTATATTTTGTTTGAATTATACAGAAACTAATTTAAAATGTTATTTGATTTTTTTAAATTTTTTTTAGAAAGAAATACACAGTGAATTATTATAATACAATTGCTTTTGTTATTGAAAAAATTATATAGTTTTGGTGGTATAATTGTTTTTTCAATTTTATTCTTTTATATTATATTATATTGACATGGTGTATAGTTTTATATTTTATTTTAATTATACAGAAACAGAATTAAAATGTTCCTTTTCTCTTCACGCAGAAACAATTGCATCATGGACTTGTATAGTGCACTACTTTTGTCTTTCATTTTTTCCTCCAAAAATTATACATGTATGGTCATTGAACTTTTTTTCTTTTTAAATCTATCCTCATACATTACATTGACATGGTTTAAATTTGTTATATTTTTTTCAATTTGTGTGTTTTGAGATATTCAAATTAGATTAAAATATTAAAGTTTATATATTTTATTTAAAATTCATTACAAATCCAAAAGAGCAAAATACACCTAGTCTTAAGGACACGAGTAAATAAAACAAATCTATTTTGGTCAAGAAGATGAAAGCTTAAAAGAAAAACATAACAACAATATAAAAATATTTATAGTTTTATATTTTTTTTTCAGATTCAAATTTATTATATTCCACTAATATACAATTACAATTTATATGTTTCAATATATCTTCCGCATCATTATCTTATTATTACTTTTTCTCTCTCTATTGTTTTTTTGGCTTTCTGAATAGCTATGTCATTATTATTTTTTTATCTTTTATAAGGATTTTACAATTAATATTATCTAAAAATATGTGAAATATTATTCACCTAGGGTAGTTTCCTTCTGAAAAATGGTTTTCATGAAAAATAGATTACTAAAAAGTAAATTATTATATAATTTATTTCAAGTAAAACAAATAGCAATAAAATAATAGAAACAAAATCTCACATTAGAAAGTTGAAAGATGATGAAATTTTTAAAAAAATCAATTTCATAAATTATTTTAAATAAAATTAATAGCAATGAAAATAATAGGGATCAAATTTAATAAATAAAAAAATTCAATTAAGAAAAGGATATGAATCCAAATATAAGAAAATACTTTTCTAAAAGCCAAATTAAATTTTTATTTGATTAAAAAATATTTTCTATTAACCAACTTTTCTAATAGTGAACAAACTCAAACAAGTTTAGAAAGTGGTTTTCAGGAAACCACATTCTATGAAACATATAAGGTCTTGATTAGTCCAATACCTATATATATTTCATGTTATATTTATTGTTTACCTGTTTGTTACATTGATTAGGACTATATATAGTTAGTATTAAAGAAAAATATTCACTATATAAAATAACTTAGTAATATAAAATTAGAGAACCACTTATACACCTGTTATGTTAATTTTTTTATAGATACTTATGATTTCTTTGTATATAATCTTTGTGTGGGTTAATTTTTTGTACACATCATTTGACAATCACCTATGTACTAGTTTTAGATATTTCTCTTTTCTCAACTTAGAGAATATTTGTTTTCTTTCATAAATAAAATAATATAGCATGTATCAGTTTCAATGATTCTAATTAATATTCATTCTTAATAGAGTATCGATTAGGACTATTTAAGAATAATTTTTAATGCAATATAATCTCATAGTTATAATAATTTAATTTTATATTTTTTTTTACAAAGTAGTTTTGTCCTAATAATTTTACTTTTGCTCTCATAAATATTTTTATTAATAATATGTTTTATTTGAGCAAAATCAATGACATATATAGTGTTAGGGTATATATACTAACACTATAACATATAAATAAATAGTAGATTTTTCAATCTTTTAGTTTATTTGTTAATGTTAATATTAATTTTAATTTTATATTGGAGGATGTGTCTACGAAAATAAACAGGGTAAAAGAAGGGACTTGTGAAATAGCAATAATGAGAAAAAAAAACAATACAGAATGCCAAAATATGCTTATGATCTGTGACCATATTGGTCAGGATATGTAGAAACTTGAATTTTAATCAGAAAAAAAAAAACCCGACTTTGAACTTTATTAGGCATGCGATATGGAGGAGAAAAGAGTCCCTGACAACATGGAGGAGCTAGCAAGACCACTAGAGATTTACTGATTGGGACCAGTTGGTGAAGTTTTGAAGTGTGTTATCATCAGCTCTGTAGTGATTTTGTACGAATCGAGACAAATTCAACCATGTGAAGTCTGGGTACATCCTTTTCCCTTCACTGCACACAAGCTCTTGTGGTGGTCTCACCACCTTGTCTTCTCTTGGACTGAGAAAGAATGCCAAAGATTTCCTCTGCTCATGCTTGTTAACCATCGCCCGATGCAAGCAACTCTTGTATTTCCCATTTGATAGTGCCTACACAGCCAGCAAAATCGAGAGGAAAAAAAACGATAAGAAGTGATCATTGGGAACCCACTCGCACGAAGCTCGCCGTTGCCGGAAAATGGAACGCTTCCAAGTTTAACAGTAAACCAGAAAGTATGAGCCCATTACAAACTTGAAGCTCCCTATAAATCTAGGCTTATTCAAATTATTCAAAGGCAATTCTCCTTAAAGCCCAGCCCAGAAGATACGGAGTTCACGTCACAAGAAAAGAGATCACAATTAATGTAGATAGATTTATTAATCATGAAAAACACCGATAAAAGAATCGCTGTTTATTGATTTAACTGTACATTTAAGCTTCTGAAGCATGCAGCTAGGCCTCAAATTAACATTTACCATACAAATTTACAAAATTTTCAAACACTGGAATTCTAATTTCTAGCATCCAAATTTATAACATTTATGAGGCGTCATCTATACTAAATACCCTTGTTCTTTGATAGAGGTCAGTTTCTGTTTTCAGTTTTTTTATACCAAATTAATTTTGTAATCTAATTTGTTTTACACCTACTACTAATGAAAAGAAAAGAAAAGAAAAGAGGGTGAATCATAATGTGTAAATAGGGCTACAAAGTAGTTGCACCCTGTGCGTCATTTTACTCGTATTTTTATTTTCTGTCTTCCTCCATTTCCTTTCTATATAAAAAAAGAAAGAAAAAAGATAACACATAGAAACAAAATTATAATATATATTGCCGGCGGCCTACCGTGAAGGTATCACCAATATTGATGATGAGTGCACCTTGACGAGGTGGAATTGTCTGCCATACGTTGTTTGTGAAAATCTCTAGACCTCCAACTTGATCTTGGTGAAGTATGGTTATTGAATTTGAATCGCAATGGGGCCCCGTGCCAAGAGTACTTCCAGGCTCTTGACAAGGAGGGTAGAAGTTACATCTCAATATCGAGAAACCATCTTCAAAGAATTTTCTGTAGAGTTTTCGATCAACTCCCAGGCTGATTGCCAGTAGTTCCAGTATGGCAAAGGATAAATCCATCATAGCTTCACAATATTTTTGATATACCATTCTGCAAGAAGAGCAAAGTGAGTTCGAATGTAATATTTCTAACAAAAAATGGACAAGCAAGAACTTACAAGGAGATTTTTTCTTTTTTCGGAGTGGGGAATAATATCCATAAATGCTCCCTATCTTTAATAAAAAAAAGAGAGAAAAAACAAATCAACATACCCTGTTTGCTCAAAATCATTCCCAAGAGTAGATTTGAAGAAATCTAGCACCACGAGATCCGAAGAATTTTCATGGTAACGAAAAGAGAGTGTCTCTTTCCATGGAAGTTTTGATGCATACCGATCAGCATGAGCACCAGAATAACCACACAAGCTGCCTGGCATCCTCCGAGCCTTAAGTTTCTCGGAAACTGGAAGCCTAAAGAAATGGTCCATGTAATCCTCTGCGTCTCTAATAACATTGGGATCTACTCCATGATTGATCACTTGAAAGAAACCATGCCTCAAGCATGCATCCTTGATTATATTCGCAGCCTGTTTTGTTGCCTCCTCGTCCCCTTCAAAGAACCCCTCCAGGTCCACCAGTGGCTCCGAGAGCTCTTGTTGAGCCCTAACCAAGTCTGGCCAAAGAAATTCTTTCGGAAAACCAGCTTGTTTGTGCAACACCGAGTCAAATAAAAAGCCCTTGCTTTGCTCTTGGAGTTTTAGGGGAGAATCCATTGAGAAAGACAAACAAAGGTGAATATTAGGTGGAGCCGAGACATGATATTTATAGATGTCAATGCCCATAAGAGATGCTGATTAATTATAAAAACAACGGGATTTTTACGAATTTGGTCATCGGCAATCAATAATATTTTAATTTTCATTCTTTAAAAAACATTAAGAAATAGAAAACGAACTAATTAAATTTATTAATTATGTAAGTGCATGTGTTTACATGATCCCTTTATTTTCTTAATTAGTTTTTGTTAATCACTCTTTAACGTAAAAACTCATTTATACCAATTTTTACTATTTTGGATATTGATAAAGAATTTCAGATGACATACTTATGAATATTCCGTTAATTTCAAACATGTGATAAATGAGTTTTCTTTTTTTGAGACAACAAATATTTATCTTATGTTTTTATTTTCTTGTAATTTTATTTTTCAATTTATTATTATTAGATTTTTTTATTTTTTTTATTTTTTTATTTTGTATTAATATGATTATATTATAAATAAAATTAATTATATTAAAATTTTTCTCATGATTATAGTATTTTTAATCTTTGAATGTTTTGATTTGTAATAAATCTTTTTATTCTTCACTTTCAACAACGTTAATTAGTATAAGAATCTAATAATTCCTCATAATTAGTTGTAAATTGTTATTATTTAAAATCATGATGGTTGGACCCATAGTGAATCAGCTCATAAACAAAAGAATCATTAAGTCATATTTATAAGGTTTTTTTTAAAAATAATTTTATGTTAGATAATTTCATAACATATAAATGTTTTTTAACTACAAAGGTTTGTTTCACAAGTAATTTAAACTTGATGATAAGTTTTTTCTAATCTAGAAAGACCAATCAAATAACCTATTTTTTTTTTAATTAGAATTATTTTTTTTCACTTAGCATTTGTTAGGTTTTTTTATGTTGTAGAATAGTTTTTTTATTTTGTATTTATATTTAGTATTAATAATGTTTTCTATTTTTTTTAATAAAAAGGTTGCAAAAACTTTTTCACAAGTAAAACATAAATTAATAAAATTAAATATTTTAAAAATCCCCTAGTAATTATAATATTTTTATTTTTAAATTTTTTTATTTCTAACAAAATTTCTTATTGTACAGTCGAGGCTGTCCTCGTTTGTATGGTTTAATTCTTGAAAAAAAAAAAACACGTTTAACAATTATCTTTTTTGGTACCCAACACAGCAGTACTTGGTTTGGTGGGGACCAGATACTGTAAATGTACCTGTGATATATATATATATATATATATAATTAATTAAAAAGATGATAATCCAATGATAAATGCTTACCTAAAAATCTACATACGTCGTAATTACCTACCAATTAAAATTGCTTGTATGATATATCTGGTAATTAATGTTGGTGATGACAATGACATGGCAACCATGGAAAGACACATCGATGAGGGTGACAATTCATACGTGGCCTTGATGACCATGGTTATGCAATTTTTACTGTGTACACAGATGATATTCCTGTGGGTTGGAAATAAATTTATTTTTCTATTTTCTTTCTTTCGATTTTAAGTTTTAACATTAGGGGTGTCTTTGAAAGTTTTAAATTTAATCTTTTTTTTTTAATTCTATGCATAAGTCATTAGTAAAGAATTTAAATGATGGAGTAATTTATATAAAAAATGAACGGTGATGTAATAGTAATAATAATAAAATAGTAATAATAATAATAATAATAATCTAAATATAATGGTAATCATAACAATAAAAAAATATTTTTATTGTACAGAATTTAAAGCATGCTATATATGCAAACAAATCTTCCTAATAATCAAATTGTCAAGGAACGCATTTTATATAATTGATTAGCATAAATAGAGTAATACAAATGTAAATTTTATATGATTAGGATCCTTTGGTTCGCGTTCCCTTTTATCATTTTTATCCTGTTTTTTAAGAAAAGAGGAGAATAAACTAATTAGTTTTTATTTTTATTTTATTTTTTAATAATAATAATAATAATAATAGTAGTAGTAATAGTAGTAGTTTTATTCGTCCATTTCATGTGCGCAAAATAAGAGAGATTTACATTTATTCGTACACTTCATGTGCGCAAAATAAGAGAGATTTACAGCCTAAACATACGCGCAAGGAGATTGCACAATTTATTCGGGCTTGACAAGAAGCAATTGCTCGAATTGAAGTAGGCACCCACCTTTTTGATAATTACCAATGAATTGCCTTTTGTTTTTATTTCATGTGTTTAGGAATTATGATGTTCTTAAAAAAACAACATTTTGGTGTTTGAGTATGTTAGGTGGAACACGTGGCGAGGGAACAAAATATATGGGCTGCTTATGAGGTATTGGAGTTGATCTGCGATTTGTACTTGTGCGTGTTCCCTCTCTTGAAAGTTAGCCGTAACCTTATTTACAAGGATTATTATTATTATTATTATTATTATTATTATTATTCCTATATTTGGCTATAATAAAAGCCCACAAAAAACACTGAAAAGTTTTGCTGATTTTTCTGTTTTAAAAATAAACGGAATTCATCTTCATTGAAATTTGTAAATTTAAAATAAATAGATAAGATTTGGTATATGATGAAAACAATAATAACGTAATTACTTATCATTTAGTACATGTTCTTTTTCATCTTCTTGTTTTTTTGGTCATGTTTTTCAGAAGGAGATGAGAATAGAACAAGGAGTTACGGATAGTGTCATCATGTGGGTCTCTCTTTGGTCCTTGGGAAATGCAGTATTTCGCCTTTTGTTTTTGTGTCTTTGTGAAACCAAATCAGATGATGATGAGCATAAATCAATGATGAGAGTCGAGGTACCATTACAAATTCAAAGAGACTATCAAACACTTGCACATGAACTTAGCTGATAGTATGAACAACAATATGTTTTTCAAAACAATCTTTAGATTCATTTATTGCTAGAAGATGAACACACCAAACTAGATACAATCTTCAAATCATCAATCATTGAAAAATAAAAAGGACTAGACCTCTGTTTTTACATTTATAAACTTCAAGTCATCGTTATTCGCTTGTCTATCAATTAAAAGTGAACATCAATATACTACCTCTTAAAGCATAAAAATGGATCGAATTCTCAAGATCAAATCAACACCACATACTCATTCAAGCAGAAATTTTAAAGAGAGGTATGCCATTATGGACTATACCAAAAAGGATTTGAAAGGATTATACATTTAAAGTGATCGATAACAAAGTTGTTAATTCTATTTTGTTTTGTCTGTAATTGCTGAAATGTTTTGTACTAATTTAAAAAACTATACAAAAGAAGGATTTGAAAGGATTATACATTTAAAATGATCGATAACAAGATTGTTAATTCTATTCTGTTTTGTCTATAATAGCCAAAACATTTTGTACTAATTTAAAAAACTATACAAAATAAAATAATTTTCATTTCATTTTAAATCTCGATCCATTTTGAATTTTTTGGATATATTTTGGAAGGAATGTTTCCATTTTATTTCATATGTTTCGTTTCGAGCTTGAAAAACCATTGAATCAAACCCAAACTTCAACTTTATTTAACCAAAACAAATTGTAAAAATACCATATAAATATTAATAACTCCATTTTCAACTGCAAAACAATCTTTAATCAATCTAAAAATAAAAAATCAAACAAAACAACAATAATAATAAATTTAAGGACCCTAGTCTATTTTTTTGGCATGGTCAAATGGCAAATTCATCTTTATTGAACTCTCTCTCCTAACAAACCTTCATTGACATCAATATCTATTACATTCCTTTCATTTTTATAGTTAGATAATACATGAGTTACATATCTTTTTTATAAAATGCTAAGAGATCAAAAAATCACTCTCCATTAATATCACAATAAAATGTATTTTGCCATACAATTAAAAGTACTGGATTATTTTTTATTATTCTTAAGAAAAGCATAACCTTCTCGTGATATTGAATGAGTAAACTAAAAGGAATTTAAAGGGATGATAAACAAAACTTATAGTTTAATTAAGTGTTAAAAAAAATACTAGTTGGGTGGTGTTTGTGTGTTAACCTAAATGTGACACTCAGATTCCAACTCCTTTACCTTCGTTCAAGAATTAATTGTCGTAGCGTTTTGACGTGAATGACTTGTATGCCTTCCCTTTATCTTTTAGATGTAAAAAGTTCGGGTTTGATTTATGCTTCTTTGATATTAAAACATTTTACTTTTATAATATTTTGGTATTTTGTTTAAGTTGAATCATTTTAAGTCAAAGTTCTATTTAATCTTGACTATTTAAAAATATTTAAAATTTTACAATTATATTTATTTGTCAGTATGTTTATATTGCATAATTTATAATTAATTTATCTTGAATTTGAATTATGTTTATTAAGTTATATATATATATATAGACACACACACACACACACACAGAGACACAGTACAATCCTGAAATGACATGTTGAAATGCTATGAAACCGAAACATTTCATAATTAAAAAACAGAATTGACAACCTTGATAAAGAATACTAGTGAGCTTTAATGTAACTATGACTTGGACCTTATAAAAGTTCTAGCTGGAGCTCCTGAGATTAAAGTGTAAGCATCAAGGATTGGTTTTTTGAGATTTATTCAATGTTTAACAAAGAAAAGAGTATTACATGGAGAAAAGGGTATGGTATTTGGATTGTATTTACTAGGGTTTTTTTTATAGAGGACTCTTGTTTTTATTCTACTAATGGCTGATAAAAAAAATCATATTTCCTTTAGTTCCTCCTCTTTTCTTTTCTTTTCTGTTTGTTTCCTCATCATTCTCCTCTCTTTTCTTTTTCTTTTCCCTCATATAAGGCTTTTAGGGCCACTTTATAAGGAGCATATGACATTCTAGAGGTTGTGTGATAGAGAATGTCATCCCTTGGTCCTAGGAAGAAGATATTGTCCATTTGTTAGAGACGGGCATGGTTATTCGGTTGTTTCGGTAGCTAACAATGTTTGAGCTATAACCTTATAGAGATTTTCCATATTTGAGGCATGAGCTTTGTTAGGAGTTTTGGGAATTTTAGAGCAAAATAATTGCTTTAGTACCATTAGTCCTATAAAAGAGAGTTTTAACCATTGATTTAGGTAACTTTGACTCAAATTGATGAGTTGTTAATTGTGTGAAAAAATGTAGAATGTTAAATCTTAAATTTGTTCATAAAGAAACATAAGTGAGATAAGATTTTATGATCTATGTGGAATTTATCTATGACCAAGGAACCACTTTCAGTTAAACCATGTAAATAGAATTGAGAGCTTTTTATTTGGATTGAAAAGAAAATGATGTTGGAATATGATTTGAACCAATGGGTATAGATTAGAAGTTTTGGGTTCTAAATGAAGAAGAAGATGACTAGTGTTAGATGATAATTTGTCAGGCTTTTTAATTCTTGGGTACTCATCAAAACATCATTGTTTCATTAATCTCTTATGATTAGGGTTTTACATTTTTCTCAATTCAATTTTAGTCCCTATTCTTCTAAAATCTTTTAATTGAACCCTCAATTATTCTTAAATTCCAACAATTCATTCAATCGTACCCTTGATACTTTAATTAGAATCCTTGAATTTTAATTCCTTTTACAAAGTAATCATTGGTCTTAAAATCTTTTAATTCGATCCTTTATTAGCTTGTAAACTTTTAATTTTTTTTCAATTTAGTCTTTGATCAAATTGATTTATCATCCTTGAAGTTTAACATCCTTTTCACTTTGGTCCTTGATTTTACTTTTTTCAAGAAAGCCTTAAATTGACTTTTAAATTTTGGATTTCTTGTGATTTGACCACATATTAAGTTAATCATGATATTTCAAATTTTAATTAAGTCCATGAACTTTAACTCTTTCAATTTTCACCTAAATTTACTTTCAAAATTGATTTTTCTTATAAGTAAGCTCTTAACTAAAGTCAATTAAGTCCTTTCAAATTTCATTTAAGCCCCTAGACTCTAAAATTTTGTAAATCCATTATTTTCTTTAATTGGTCTCTTGATTGACAAAACTAGGATGTTGTACTTTACAGCCCCGCCCATATTAGTCCTCAAATTTCCAATTTGGGCAGTAATGACCACTCTATTTTCTTCAACTTTCCTCAACAAGACCTTAAATTACTTGTCTATATTGCATTCTAACTAGCTCTTAATCAATTTATTGTTTATTTGTGTCTAAAAATACTATGTTATATGATTGTAAGAGGATTATTTTAATTCAGTTCTTTATTAAACTACTCTAACTTATCAAATAATTAATGATGAATACTTAAAAGTACATTTTTATCAAGGTTTTATATCACTATTTTGCACTTAAAGTATCATTAAATTTCCTAACTTAAGCATGTTTTATAATAACAAGTATGATAATATAAGATAACTTTAATTTATGGTAAATGCTGATTTTAAATGTAAGCATATCTCACAATTCAAAGGATTGATTGATGTGATTAATTATTAAAAGTGAAAGGACAAAGAAAAGGCTATGCTTAGAAAATAAATGCTGATTCAATTTAAATTGAAACACTATTTAGTTATTGGGTCACATATAGAGCTGTAGATTATGGATTTCAGTTTGGTTTATATGGCTAGAAAGCTAAGATATAGGCCAAAGACATAGGCCTAAAACATTCATGAAGAGTCCAAGACTCAATTCTATCATTTGAAAGTCCAAATCTTAGCATTAAAAAAGAAGTCTAAATATGTTCTACAAACCAGACATTATTTAGTGTTCAGCCTATATCTCGAGTTTTAGAAGTTCAAATGCACTGATTATTTTTTTGCTGGAAAGCTAAGAATAGTTTCCCAAAACTTTCATGAAGACTATCTACTCAAATTCTAATATTAACAATGATGTTTTCTACAAATAAAAAAATAAAAATTGTTATCAAGTCAAGAGGTGGCCACTCACTCAATAATTAGTCATCAAATCAATAGTTTCAAATTTTAGCCTATAAAAGAAGGTATTTGTCATGCATGTAAGCATCTTAGTTTTCATATTAAGATTATGTTCTTACTCTCTCTCTTTATATTTTTTGTAATGCTTAAGTTTCATTTATATTAATATCTTATTTATGCTTTTCATTTCCTTTCTTTTACTTAGTTAACTTATATCTTATTTATGTTCTTATATTGTTTATTTATGTTTCTTTCTTTCATTATGTTTAGTTAAGTTTATTAAGCCAAGATGAAAATGTTATACTAATAGTGTAAGAATAAGTATAATATAAACTCAACATGGACTTTAATGTTTGATACTAACATGTTTTATATTTGTTATCTTGTTCACTCTTTAATACTTTGCTTGTT
The DNA here is from genome assembly GCF_000495115.2 of Populus euphratica. Taxonomy (NCBI): domain Eukaryota; kingdom Viridiplantae; phylum Streptophyta; class Magnoliopsida; order Malpighiales; family Salicaceae; genus Populus; species Populus euphratica. The sequence goes on from NW_011500223.1 coordinate 123,506, forward strand.
AAATGGTTAATCTAGATTTATATTGCATAACCCTTGGTACAATAAAAATTTAGCATTTTCATAGCTCAACCGTATGATGTAACTAACACTTATGCCATGAAAGGAACTTGATTTGTTGTTAACATAAGTTATAATCATGAATGCTTGACGAGATTTACAAGTATTAGAATTAATTGAATAAGATGACTAATGTAATCATGTTAACAATATATAATCTGATTGGAACCTCCTTTGTGTGTGGGATTGTAACCTCTTTTGTGTATTGTATCTAGTTAAATAATAAAAAGAGTTTATACTATATTTGTTTGAAATACCATTAGTGGAGCTTTTAACCTTGATAATTATTTTATTCTTGTTTAATCCTTACATCAATATCACATCTTAAGAATTCTTTTCAACTCCTTTTCTTTTATTGTTTATAATTTTATATAGTTCTCTTTTCTATGATTCGATCCCGGTTTTGCAGGATTATTTATTACTTTGACACTCCTGCACTTGAAAAAAAACATTAATCTTTTATTCGTGTCAAGTTTTTTGTGCTGTTGTTAGGGAGGTAAATTCTTGTATAAGTTAAATATTTATTTTATGTTCTCTTTTCTCTTTTCTCTTTTCTTTTATCTAACTTTTGTTTTTGTTATGTTTCTTTTTCTTTTTTGCTTCTTTTCTTCCTTTTATTCTCTTCTTACACGCGCATGAGAGTTTGGTCATGTATATTAAGTGGTAGGCTTTGTATGGTATCGTCATCATTTTCAGAAAATATAGCCGAAGAAGATAATCAATTACTTCATAATGAGAATAATGAGAATAACCGTGCTAGAACACTTAGAGACCACACGCTCATGTATAGTTTTTCCTCCTGATGTATCTTCCTCATGTATAGTTTTTCCTCTTGATGTATCTCATTTCAATTTTAGGTGAGTCATTATTCAACTTTTACTTACTGTTCATGATTTAGATCTAGAAAATCTCTACTTGCATTTGAGAGAATTTGAAGAAGTTTGTAACACTTATAATGACTTAAATTATAA